>NC_062231.1:6052293-6257293 GCF_902686445.1 Sciurus carolinensis | reverse complement strand
GTGTGCCTGTGTGTGTCTGTGTGTGTGTGTGTGTGTGTGCCTGTGTGTGTGCCTGTGTGTGTCTGTGTGTGTGTGTGCGTGTGTGTGTAGCATGAGGGCTGAGACTCGGGCAGGAGCCGTGGCTGCAGGGACAGTCACCAGAGGGGTGACACTTAGCTAGGACTAAGCAGGGAGTGGCGCAGCCGAGGGAGGAGAGGGTGGGCGGGGTGGGCGGGGTGGGGGGCCCGGGGGTGCAGGAAGGCAAGATGGCGCTCCAGATGGGGGTCAGGCCGGGGTGTGGGAGTGGGGCCGGGGAAGGGCCCTCGTGGCGAGGACAGCGCCTCTTCCAGGCCTGAGGGGGCCGCGAGGCGCTGCGGGAGCTGGGGGCACCTGGAGAGAGCCCACGCCCAGCCCAGGGGGCAGGGACCGGGCGCTGCCACCCAGCCAGGGCGCTCAGGACCCTGGGGCACCCGGCGGGATGGGGCAGGGGCGGGAGGAGGTCCTGGCCGAGTCCAGGCCCGCCACCGTGGGTGGCTTTGGGAGATACCAGGGGCTTCACTCTGGCTGCGCTGAGGTGGGACTGCTGATAGCCGGTCACCGTGGCAGAGATGGCCGTGGTCCCCGACGCCTCGTGGACGGCAACGGTCTGCAGACCTGGGTCCGGAAAGGGCGGAACACGCGTTGGGCGCTGGCCCCTGGCCGCCCCTGAAGCCAGCCCTCCCTGCTCAAGGCTGAACGTCAAGAGTGGACGGGCACCGAGCCAGGTGCTGGGGCAGCCGAGCTGGACGAGACGGTCGCCCTTTTGGCTGCTGAGGGGCCTGGGGACACCCCAGCGACACCGAGTGACCCAGTGCTTGGAGCCTGATGGGTCTGCAGGACAACGCGGGATGGGAGACCTCCGGGCCGGCAGCCTCCAGTTCCTACCCCCCCAAACGTCCATGCAGGACTGAAGGGGACACCGAGGGCGCACGCAGCCCCCTGAGCTCCGGTCCTGGACGAGGCGACCCCGGGACGCCGTCTGCCAGGGTTTCCCAGGCTCCGTCCCCTGGCCGGGCCCACAGCTCACCGTGGAACTTCCTCTGGCCACCCCCATCATCCCGGGACACCAGCTGCATGGGCAGGTCCAGCTCGATGCTGGCCAGCGCGGGCCGGGTGGACTCCCACTGGACGCTCAGGGAGCTGAAGTTGTCGAAGCGGCGGCCCTGCTGGTCGTAGGCGGCCAGGTCCAGTAGCGGGTTGCGGTGGCTGGAGACCGGCACCTGTGGGGACAGAGGTCAGGACACCGCAGCTGACCACGGGGCACCCAGAAGCTGGCCGGCCGCCTGGTGGGCTCGGGGATCCTGATGAGGGAGCAGGGGTGAGTTAACCACCCATCCCTGCGACGGCTGGCCACCCAGGTGCCCCGCACACCTGTCCCACCAGCCCTGGCCCCAGGCCACGGCTCTCAGGGGGACGAGGGAACCCGCACCTCATGGCGAGGGCTCTGGCGAAATCCGGACCCGTTCCTTCCCCTCGGTCCCCGGGGCTCCAGAGGCTCCCCTCCTCCGCCCTGTGCCCACCCACGGCCACCAGGACCTCCAGGCCCCCTGTGGCTTAGTAAGAGTGGCAGATTCGATGAGCGCAGCCCTGACGCCCCGAAGCCCCCGAGTTTGCAAAGCTCCTTGCAGAGTCAACTTCCCACCGGTCCCTTCAACGTGCCCTGGAGGCAGCGGTGGCCGTCCCCAGGTTAAGGACGAGGAAATGGAAGCCCAGGCAGGAAACAGGGAGCCAAGGAGGCCCCGCCGAGGAGATCCGGGAAGTGGCAGGTCCCAGCCCTGAATGTCCCCACCGTCCCTCCCTCGACAGATTGTGCCCAGAGACCCGGCTGAATCCAGGCTCCTGGTGCCCGAGAAGACCCCCCTCCCTGACCAAAGGGCACGGGGCAGGGGACAGGAGGACGGCACAGCCCGCAGCCCGGGTTGACCCTCGGGGCCCGTCTTCCTGCTCCAGCGCTTGGGGGCTGCCGTCCCCAAGCCTGGGCTTCCCCAGCCAGGAGGCGGGACGTCAGTCCCCATTTCAGAGGAGGGGAATGGGGCCGCCATGGGCCTTATGGGACACCTGGCTCCCACCCCCGTACAGGCCTGGGTCCCCCAGGAGGGGCTGTTCTCTCTGACCGTGGGGGTGACCAGGTCCCTGGTTCCCGCTGGTGGAATAGGACAAGTGACTTGTGACAATTGCAAGGAAAGCTTTCAGGCCACAAGAGGATCTCTCTCTCCGCAGGCCACGCCTTGGAGAGAAGCCAGCCACGCGGCTGGGGCCAGGGCCCAAGCACGCCCCAGGCCCCGGGGTCCCGCCTCGGCGCCCCACAAAAATACAGCCGTAAAATAAAGGTGCCGTGTCCACCCGCGACCACGAGACATTTGAAAAGCAAAACAAGATAACAATGACGCAAGCCAGGGTCCCGGAGCTGCTCCGAAGTGCATGCGTCACAGGAGCAAGAGGCGAGCTTCTGTCCGGCCCGTGAGGCCGCTGGGCCCGGGGAGTGTGGCCGAGCCTGCCTGGTGCAGCCTCCGCTCGGCTGGCTTCCCTGTCCTTTTTATTTAATCTTAGTTGCAAATGGACGCCTCCTGTTATTTGACTTATTCTGATGCAGTGCTCAGGAGGGAACCCGGCGCCTCACAGGGGCCAGGAAAGGCCTCTGTGCAGCTCCGAGCTCAGCCCACGCTTGGCGTTCTTACTCCCAGGGAACACGGGGTCCGTGCGAGCTGCACGACACCCTCCCCTGGGGAGCGGTGAGCGTGGGCAGGGACGGAGGGGCCCGAATGTCCCAGCTGCGACCCTGCTGTTCCAGGAAGGACTGGGCCCCCGTGCTCCCAGGTGGCTGGACCCTGCCAGCAAGGTGATCCGGAGCAACGTCGCTGTGCCCATTTTACAGACGGGGAGACTGAGGGGTGGAGTTGTGGATAACTCACTTGAGGGCACCCAGGGGCACGGGTGGGGCTCGGCAGGTCCCGTTTTAAGGCCTGCGGACACCCTAGGACACGGTGCAGCTGCTTCTTGCTGCCCCAGCTGGACGCCAGCATGACCCAGGCCCTGGCACAAAAGCGGTCCTGACCGGAGGGAGCTGAACACTGAACAGTCTGCCCCATGACCGAGGCCGGGCTGGAATCTGGTTCCACTTGGTCGATCCGACTGGTCGACTCCATTCTGGTGTCTCGCCCTCACGGATAATCTGCTCTACACACCGTATGGGCGGCCTCTGGGTCGGGAGAGCTGTACTATCCAACCCATATGGCGCCCGCCATGCACCGCAGGGACCCAAATTCCTCAAGGTCCCCTAAGGAGACCCTAAACCACAGAGGCCATGCCTGAATGGCCGCCTTGGGGCTCAGGAACCCGGGGACCGATGGATCACTCGGCGGTGGTGCGTCCCAGGCCGCCGGTTTCTGCTGTCACGGATGACACGAGAGCCTATTCAGAGGCCAGCTCGGCAGGCCGACCGCCGGAGACCACCCTGGCTGACCCTGAGGCCGGCAGCGGCCGGGCACAGCCGGCGCAGACTCGGCTTCTTTGGTTCAAAGCCAAGGTGGAGGGGCAGGGAGAGGCACCGAGATCTGATTTTTCTCCCAGGTGTTGCTGAGCAGCGTGAGCTGGCTTTCCCGGGGCCACCGGCTCTGCGGGTGACCACCAGCCGCCCCCAGCCCCTTCCTGCCGGGGAGCTGGAGCGTGGGATTCCAGGGGGCAAAGCAGCAGGTGAAGTGAGGGCTGCCCAGCGTCCCCAAGCTGGGGAGGTCGGGGGTGGGCCCCAGGGAGCAGCCGGTCCAAGACCCAGGAGGGCACGGGAGGAACATCCCGGGAACAACTCGGTGGCCAACGGAGTGGGCGAGGGGCACGGGGGAGGGGCCCAAGGCCCTCGGGTGACAGTGGGGAGAAGCCACGGGCAGGTTGTAAGCAGACACCCACAAGGAAGCTGGTGACAGCCACTCTGAGCACCTCGTGTCCAGTCACAGCTGTCCCCTGCAACAGTACCAGATCGCCTGTCCCCGTCACTACTGCTCAAAGAAGGGCAGCTCCTGGAGCAGGCAGGACGGGTACCCAGGCTGGCCGGGCTCATGCTGGCCCTCCTGTGGGAGCTGCTCCCTCTGACTCCCTCCAGCTCCTGGCCACGGTCAGGGGGACCCACAGGCCAGATGTCCCCGCCAGGTCCAGACTTGGCAGGATTTTCTCGTTCCCACCAGGGATAATTCACTGACGAGGGAAGGGTTGATGGCCAGCAGTCAGGAGGGGAGGTGAGGGGACGGGGCGAGGAGGGGGAGCGGAGACCCGAACCCGCCGACAGCAGGAGCTGGGTGGCCCTCCTCCCCGGGGCTGCTCCTCCGTGTTCTCCAGCAAGGCAGGGTGGCTGCAGCCCCCGGCCACCTACCATATAAAGGGCAGCCACACCAGAGTCCAACAGAGTCCCCACGAGAGGACCCGGAAAGCGCTTCAGGAGAAGAGGAATCTAATTACTAAGTGGACCCTGCACACTATGTGCCCAAACTGCCCCCTGGTGACCCAGGTGTGTAGAGTCATTAGTTAAAAAAAAAAAATTAAGAATTTGAAATTCAATGACCCCAAGACAGGGGAGAAGTCTCCTCCTGGACACGCCGCTGCTGGACTTGGACAGGCCCGTCCCTGCGCCACGTCCAGGACACCCAGGCCCCAGCAGGGAAGGGCCAGCTTCCCAGGGTCGCGGGCCTGAGCCTGGGCGCTCCTTCCTGCCCAGAGGGCGCCAGGGTGGATGCTCCGCACTGAGCCTGCTGGGGTCGGGGGCCGAGTGCTTCCGGCCTAGACACCCGAAGTCCTCACTTGGGATGGGACAGGGCAGGGCGTCTGCCGCCCCGCAGAGGCGCTGTCTGGGATCTGAGTGACCCGGGTGCCGAGGAGGCCGAGTCCCTCCCGCTGACATGGCGAGAGCTGAAGGAAATGTCCAGGGGGCCGTGCGGGCTCAGCGTCCAGCTCCCAGGCGGGCAGCCTGGCGACTCCCCAGAGACGTCTGGGTGGAAGGCCAAGCCGCCCTCCTTCAGCCCCCAGACCCACCGCCACAGCTCCCACCCTGGGGGTGCTTCACACGGGTGTGGCCTGGGGAGACCCGGCTGCCCAGAGCTGCCCAGAGCTGCCCAGGTCCACTCTCTGGGAAAGCAGCAGGCCCTCAGGGGCCACTGAGGAGCAGTGACAACTGGAGCCATCGCTCCCTTGTCACTCTGCAACCCCCCCCAGCCAGGTGGGCCATGTGCAGGGGAGGGTCACGGACGTGGGGGGCGGGGGAGGGTCACGGACTCGGGAACGGTCACCGGGAGAGGAACCTGAGCAGCCCGGGGGAGGAGGGCCGCCTGGGGGCCTGGGCACCTCTGTTCCTGCTGTCCGACTCCTGGGCCCTTCCCTGGGCTCTGCCAGGCTGCCATGTCCCCGCCCTCCTGCTGCTGCTGTGGCCCCTGCTGCCCTTCCCGGGCCTCTGCCACCTCGCCTCCACCTGCCTGTGACCTCCCGTCTCCCCGTCAGCGCCAGGAGGCAGGACCCTCGCCTCCCCGACCAGAGCGTCCTTGATCGGAGTGCGTTTGCCTTTCGTGGACGAGGAGGGAGCCGGGGGTGGCGGGGGCGGTCCCACCCCTAAGTCAGACACCTCAGAACCCGGGGCTCCCAACACCCTAGGGACTGCGGACGGGATGGGGTCCCAGTCCCAGGGGACGGACCAGCGGGTTTCCTCTCGCCTGCTGTTAGGCTGACCCCAGGGACACCCCTCCCCCTCCCCTGCATGGGGCCTGCTGCTGCTGTCCCCTCTCCACGGCAGCCCCCACCCCTGCTGTGACCACGCACTCTGTCCACAGACACCAGGCGTCCCCTCAGGTCACAGACGAAACCCTGAGGTTTTTACAAACCCCGGATCCCAGCGGGATAGGCAGCCAGCCTGGAATGGGAGGGAACGGGCTGTCCCCAGTGCGGACAAGACTACAGCTGCCTCTTACGAGGGGCTCCATCCTGCTGGCCCAGGGGCATCAGCAGAAGAGGGAGGGAAGGGCAGTCCACCAGCTCCCCTGCCCGCCCGCCTGGACTGTGCTCGGGACACAGCTGACCTCTAGCTGGGCGAAATCGCCTCACGCAGAGCCTGATTTATCATCAAGGGTGCGGTGTCTCACGTGACCTAGGGACTGTGGCGCACTGTGGAGCAGGGGCTGTGCCCACAGGGCTGATGGGGAGCTGGGCCCAGTCCTGCTGCCCAGATCAGCAGAGAGTCCTGCCACATTTCACAGCCCAGGAAAATGCCAAATTCCAAGCATGGCTTCTCTTTTTTGGCAGGGAGGGCTACCAGGAATTGAACTCAGGAGCACTCAGCCACCGAGCCACGTCCCCAGCCCTTTATATATTTTATTTAGAGACAGGGTCTCACTGAGTTGCTCAGGGCCTTGCTAAGTGGCGGAGGCTGGCCTCTAACTTGTGATCCTCCTGCCTCAGCCTCCTGAGCTGCTGGGATCACAGGCGTGGGCCGCTGTGCCCGGCTCCAAGCATGGCTTCTAATAACGCCATCGTCAAGTCAAGAAGTCATGAAGCAGGTGGTAAGTTGGGGACCAGCTACGCCAGCTCCCTTGGGCAGCTTCTGCCCACCCCGCTACTCCTTCCATCCCCACTTGGCTTGGAAAGGTGTGACCATGGCCGTCCCCTTGCCTCCCGCCCGCGGCCCCACACGCACCACCTGCTTGCTCTGCTGCAGCAGCGGACAGGACAGGTCCAGCTGGGGGCTGGCGTAGACGGGCGTGAGGCTGAACCTGGACGGCGGGGCACAGACGAACTTCACCACGGCGGGCTCCACGGCAGGGAAGGGGTTGGTGAGGCTGGGCTGGTTCCCCACGGACAGCGCGATGACCTGGGGAGACAGGCGTGGTCAGACACCCCCGGGCACATCCCCTGCTGCCCCGTCCAAGCTCAGTCTTCTCCTCTGCAGGATGGGGGACGAGGACGCCTGCACCCCCGGGGGCTGCCCAAGGCCTGGGGACACCGGTGGGACAGCGGCGCGTTCTCAGCGCTCAGGACTCTCAGACGGGAGCCTGAGGGCCGTCCATGCGGATCCCAGGGAGGGTGGGGTCAGGGATGCGCTGTGACCTCCCAGGTCCCCAGGAACACCGCCAGGGGCCACCTCACTCCACGGCGCCTGCCATCAGGCGGTGGGCCTGCAGGGGCAGGCCTGCTGCAGCCGGGGGCCCCGATCCTCAGGGAGCGGATCAAGCTGGCTGTGCAGGACACGGCCCAGGAGGGGTCCGGAGCCTCAGCCCGAGGAGCCCACGGCAGCTCTGGAGGAAACGCGAGCTTCCTGCCAAAGCCAAGGCCTCAGACGCCAGATCCGGCCCCTGGGCTTAGGAGCCTCCCAGCTGATGGGCCACCGCCCGGTCCAGCAGCCCCTCGCCCAGCCCGGCCACAGGGCAGGAAGGAGGGCGGGTCCCCAGGGTCCCAGGTGAGTGGGCCCAGAGCCTGGGAGAGGGGTGCAACCTCCTGCAGCCCAGCGCAGGGACGCGGGTGGCCCGGCCACCCGGGGGTGAGGCGCTTTCCTGATTCACTCGTCTCTCGCTCCGTTCTTACCGTGGGATGATGCAGCGTGACGCAGTTACCGCTCCTCAAGTTTTTTTTTTTTTTTTTTTGCATAGACACACATGCAAATCCCCCGTGGAAAGTGGGGTCTTTCCCTGCGCACCCTCTGACCAGGCTGGCACAGTCCCGGTGTGGCAATGTCACGAGGGCATCGCAGGTGGTGCCCGTGAGCCTCCTGACACCCTCTGGGCCCTGCGCGGGAGGGCTCTTCACCACGGCAAGCAAAAGGACGCTCTCCCGCCTCTCCTGGTCCACTCTGACCGCCCGCCTTGCCTTCTGGGCCCCTCTCCCGGGAACCCTGGGGAAGGAGCAGTAGATCCCCACCGGAGGCCAAAGGGGCGCCCGGCCCTTAGCTTCCGCCTGCTGGAGGGTCAGGGTACTGGGCACCAGAGGACGGGCACAGTGAGCGGCCACGCGCCCAGCCATGCCAGCCCGGAGGGGATGCGGGTCACATGTCTGTTTTGTTCAGTTCACTCAGCCTTCTAATATTTTTGATTTTCCACGTTAAAAAAAAAAAATGAAGTGCTCTCATACACAGATGCCCATGGCCTGCTCATCTAGGAAGCCCGCCTAACTCTGCCACTCGCTGATTTTCTGCCCCCAGCTGATGGGGGATTCTGCAGCCCTGAGAGAGACCACCCTGCTGGGGAGGGGCCACCCTGGCCGGCTGGCTCCCTGAGAGCAGTGTGGACCCGTAGGCAGGAGACGGGGTCCTGCCTGGGGACACACTCCTGTCCCCTGTCACCTGGCCTTCACCTGCTTGTCTGTGACATGGGTGTAACGGGATCAGGGCAGCCAGGGCCCCTCCCCGCGAGCAAGCTGCCCACCTCACCTGCTCGCCCAGGGCCCGGCAGGTCACCAGGATCCTGTGCTGCTGGTAATTCCGGGAGGCAGGGGGCCCCAAGAGCGCCAGACTGATACTGTCCGCGTCCTCGGAGGTGATGTTCCGGAAGAACTTGGAAGGCTCGAGGACCCAGGGTCGGGGGCCTCCTTCGAACCACATCTCCTTCGAGGAGCCCAGGGTGACCACGGCCACCGAGGAGGGATCCACAGCCTGGGAAGGGAGAGCGAGGAGACTCAGGGCAGGCAGACTGGATGGCCAGGTCCCGGGGGCTCACCCTGCTTTGTGGGGTGGGGTCAGGCAGGTCCCAAGGCCCCTTTCAAGTATCTTTGAACACCTCCTGGGTTGTGAGGATCCCAAGGACTCAGCCCCGGAGAGAACCCAGCCTCCCCCTGGGCTGAGGGGCTGGGGTGGGGTATCCACAGATCTGCCTCCTTCGTAAAGCACCGTGGGAAAAGCCCAGCGTCCTTGAACCCGGCCAGTCCTCCCGGGACCGTCTGCACGCCAAGGGAGGCCGGCAGAAAGTAGTTCGGGTGCAAAGTCCTCACGCTGTTACGCATCACAGGAAGAGTTGCTGAATCAGACACAATGGCGGGTAAAACCGAGGGGTTCTCGAAACCTCCAGTAAACCCGGGGGATAAAACTGGCAGCATCTTTTCCTAAAAGGCTCCTGGCTGCGCTTCTGGGCTGCGCAACTGGGGCCGAGGGTGAGCTCCCTTCCCGTGGAGCACGGCGGCCGAGGGATGATGGCAAGGAGCAGGACCCAGGGAGGGAGAGGGCAGGGGCCCGGCTCACCCTGAGGGGCAGGTAGGCAGCGATGGTGATCCTGGCGCTCAGGTGGACGTGGCCGTGCGTGTAGCTCACCAGGAGCGTGGTGGAGCCCTGGGCCTCAGCTCTCACCTGGACGCCGCTGCAGTGCTCCGAGCCTGGGGGCAGCCACCCTGTGCCAAGGAGGGAACCACAGGGTCACCACGATCGAGCCTGGCGGGCGGTGGGCCCCTCTCTCATTCTGGGCTGGACACACCATCCAATTTTTTATTTATTTACTTTTTGGCGGCACTGGGGATCGAACCCAGGGCCTCACACATGCTAGGCAAGGGCTTCACCACTGAGCCACAACCCCAGCCCCTTTTGAAATTATTATTATTTTTAGTCATAGACGAACAGCATGCCTTTATTTTATTCATTTATTTCTATGCGATGCTGAGGATCGAACCCAGTGCCTCACACAGGCTAGGCAAGCGCTCTACCACTGAGCCACAACCCCAGCCTTATCCATTCATTTTTTAATTAAGTTAAAAAAAAAAAACCAACTTACTTAATTCTGGAAAAGGACACAGAAAACTTCCCACCTCACCATTTATAATGTTTAGTGGCATGAGGGGCCACCGTCCCCCACCACCTGCCACCCAAGTCTTCAGCTTAGGAGCTGAAATTCTACACCTGCTCAACAATAAGTCACCAACCTCCCCACCCCCACCACATGCCCACTTCATTTCCCGAGTCCGCCAACATGGTAACTCTGACTACCTCACGTCAGTGGATCCACATGCCTGGCTCATTCCACTCGTGTGATGTCCTCAAGGTTGTTGCTGTTGAACCCTGGTAGAATTTCCTTAATATCCCACGGCACAGATGTACGCCCACGGCCCTTGGTGTCTCTGTTGATGGACGAGTGGATGGCTTCTGCCTTTAGACTCTCAGGAACAAAGACCCCGTGAACCTGAGTTTCCTATAGCTCTTTGAGATCATCCCGCTGGGTAAATATCCAGAAACGGAATTGCTGGATCACATGGGGACTCTCTACTTTTCTGAGGAGCCACCAAGCTCTCTGCAAGAGGAGCTGCACCATCTCACATCCCCGCTGACAGACAAGAGTTCCGGTGTCTCCACCTTCTTATCAACACTTGTGATTGTCTCTTTTGATGGACGGTCCCGTCTCAATGGGCGTGGCTGCTCACTGGGGTTCTCATGTGCATTTCTCTGATGATTAGCCATGTTAAACATCTACCTATACCTTCTCCTGTTCCATAAGCTGACTTTGCACTCTGGCAGGTACTTTGATACACACAACTTTTAAATGCCGATGTACCCCATCTCTCTCGTTTTACATCTGTCGCCTGTGCTTTGGGGTGTGATCCCAAATCTGCTGTCACGAAGCCTTCCCTCTGTCTTCTTCCAAGTCTTGGTTTTAGCTCTTACACTTAGGTCTCTGATCTGTTTTACTATTAGGATACCACGTGATGTACGGGTTTGATTTCATTCTTTTGCACACGGATATCTGCTTGACCTAGCACCATCCATCAAAGAGGGCGTCCCACTGAATGTTCTCGGCACCCTTGTCAAAAATGACTTCACTACGATGTGCAAGGGTTTATTTCCAAGCTTGGTGAACAATTCCACGGGTCTTTAAAGTAGTCTATGCCAGGACCACACTGTTTTGATTGCTGGGGTTGGAACGCTATAGCTCAAAAACAGGAAGTATAAGACCTCCAAGTTTCCACTTTCCCAAGACGGCTTCGCTCATTCAGGGTACCCTGACATCCACGTTCCTGTCCCTCTGCTGAGTTCTCTTTAGTTCTTAAAGCCCCTTTGTAGAATCTTTGGGGTTTTCTTCCTAGAAGATCAAGTTGCTGGCCACAGAAATAATTTTAACCCCATTTGGGGGCCTGTTGTTTCTTTTTCTTGTTTAATGGATCTGACAAGGCCTTCCGGGTACCATGCTGAACGAGAAGTGGCCAAAGCAGGCAACCTGTCTGCCTCCTGATCGGACGGAAGCCTGTCCATCTTCCCCCACCAGGATGGCAGAGGGGTGGCTTTAACACGTGGCTTTACGTGGAGGTATTTTATCTACTCCTCATTTATTCTTTTTTTTTTTCCCGTAAAGTAGTTCTTGCCTGGTCAAACAATCTGTCGGTTGAGATGACCATGTGGGGTTTCTCTCCATCCTTCTGTTAACCTGGTATGTGGTCTGGGCTAAGTTTGGAATGTTCCAGAAACAGGTTCTGCTTGGTCGGGGAGTGAGTCTTTCAGAGTGCTGCTACGTTCCAACGCCTGGTATTTTGTGGAGGTACCTGTGCTCACTGAGGATGTGAGTCTGTACTTTTCCTGTAGTCTCTGTCTGACTTTGGAATTGAGGTAATGCCAGCCTCGAGGGATGGGCCAGGAAGTGTTCTCTCCTCTGTAATTTTTAGGAAGAAGAAGAAAAGTCCTGGTGTTCCACCTTTAAATGTTTGACAGAATTGATCAATCTGGGGTTTTGATTTGTCAGGAGATTTCTGGTGACTTATTCGATTTCCTTACTAGTTACAGATTTATTCAGAATTTCAATTTCCTCATATTCTTGTCTGAAGAGTCGGTCTTGGTATGTTTTGTGTTTCTGGAAATCCACTCATTACATCCATGTTATCCAACTTCTTTATCAATCTTTTTATTTCTGTATAAATTTCATTTTTAAAAAAATTTTTTTTATTTGTAGATCAACACAATACCTTTATTTATTTCTATGTGGTGCTGAGGATGGAACCCAGTGCCTCACGCAGGCTAGGCAAGCGCTCGACCACTGAGCCACAACCCCAGCCCTGAATTTCATTTCTGAGGTTAGCAATGAGTCTTTCATCAGAGACAATCTAGCTAAAGGTTTATCGATTTTATTCATCTTTTTAAAGAACCAACGTTTGGTTTCATTGATTTCCTCTACTGGTTTTCTAGTCTGATTTTTATCTCTGATTTAATCTTACCGATTTTCTTCCTCAAGATAGCACCAGATTTAGTCTGTTCTCTTTCTACTTTCTTAGGTTGTAAACTTAGGGTGCTGAGTCAGGATCTTCCATCTTTTTTTTAACTAAAACATTCAGAGCTGTAAATTTCTCGCTTATAACTTCATGTTTGGGTCCCCATTTCCCAAGTTTTAGTAAACTGCGTTCTTATTCTCGTTTGTCCTAAGGATTTTTCTCCTGTCCCTTATCATTTATTGGTTGCTCTCTTCTTCTTTAAGACTGTTGTTGGGTTTGAACAACTTTGTGACTGATCCGGTTTTCCTTCTGCTACTGATTCCCAACGTTACCCTGGTGTGGCCAGAGTACATACTTTGTATGATATATTTTAAAATATACCGAGACAGGGGGCTGGGGACGCAGCTCAGTGGGTAGAGTGCTCGCCTCGCATGCACGAGGCCCTGGGTTCAATCCCCAGCACCACCAATAAATAAATAAATAAAATTATACTGAGACAATTTGTGGATGGGCCCTGGATGCAGAAGCAAAGTGGCCCAGATGAAAGACAAAGTCACACAGGTGGGACAGACAGCTACACTTCCGGCATTTTCTCTATGCTTCCGTCGAAGCCATTTTCCCTTAACACATCTTAATGTCTGCAATCATGGGCACCGTGAGGAGTTTAGGCTTCTACGCTGTGGAGCGATTGAACTGCATGAATTGCCCTATCGATCGCCTTAGAAAGACAAATCCCACAGGACCTCTGTTCTGTGGAATCTAACAGAGGTGAACTTCCAGAAATGGACAGTAGGACAGTGGTGATCAGGGACAAGGCGTGGAGAGGGGAGAGGGAGGGAGGGAGGGGGAGTGGGAAGGAGGCAGGGGGAGCTGCTGTCAAAGGGAACAAAGTGTCAAGGACAGGAGACAGCTTAGAGATCTGTTGCAGGGCAAGGTGACCACAGTCGAGAATAACGTCCCTCCCGTATGTTTTGAAGTCGGTACCACAGTCCATTTCACCTGTCTCCCTGTGTCTTAAGCGGTCAACCAGAAGACCCTGAGTTCCATGGATCCTGATATCATGGTCATGGTGGGGGATGAGCCAGCTATGCACTCAAACAGCTCAAGAGGGAAGCAGGCAGTTCAGGCTACTGTGACTTCAGAGACCTATGAAGGTCATCCCAACAGCAACGGTGGTTACAAGTGCTGTTTTCTTTTGGTACCAGGGATGCTTAACCCCTGAGCCACATCCCCAGCCCTTTTTATATTTTATTTAGACACAGGGTCTTGCCGAGTTGCTCAGGGCCTCGCTCAGTGGCTGAGGCTGGCCTCCAACTTGCGATCCTCCTGCCTCAGCCTCCCAAGTCGCTGGGATGACAGGTGTGTAGCACTGTGTGCTTAAAAGAACTTCTCAAGAAATGAGACCCTGGGTGGAGTGACTGTGAAATCACTTTCTACTATTAACAAAACTCACCCAGCTTAAGATATTCTGTTATGGCAGGAAACAGGGACCGAGCTATGGAGTCCCACAGAATGCCATCAACATCTCCATGCACTGACTAGCAGTCCAGATTTCTAAACAGGTATCTTTTAAACAAACTGAGTTCTCCGCGCGAGTCCACACAAAGGTCCACACGCTGCACACGGGGGGAGACTGAAGGTACTTTCTGAGGGAAATTCTGACCCACGGGGCCTCTGTCTTCCCAACTCGAATTCCTCTAAAAATAACTGGCACTGTGCAGATGGATATCCATGTGGACCCTTCCCAACAGTGAGGAGCCACCGTCATCACAACAAGTCACGCCCCGGGACGCTGGGTGACGTGCCCAACAGCACTGGGCCAGAAAGCAGAAGCGGTGGCTCAGACCCAGAGCTGCAAGCCCGCTACTCTGTTCCCCGGGACCCTGCCCCATGCCTGGGGTGAGGGGAGGGGGCAGCTCATCGCCTGCAGCCAGAGGCCTCTGTCTGTGCAGTGCCGTCTCCTCCAGCCTGAATGGCCACCCACGGCGACCCTGGAGATCCCCCTGCCGGGACGCCCCTCAGAGCTTGCTCATCTTACAGATGTGGCATCGGGGGCATGGAGGGGCGGGCGACCTGTGGAAGGTCACTTGGCAGGCAAGACAGACCAGGCAGCAGCTGAGGGTGAGCCCTGTGCGTGGCCCACTCTGCAGCCTCAGGTCCTGAGGAATCTGGGCAGCCCACTCGGGAGCCAGGTGCTCTGGCCCCCACCCTGCCGTGCCGGTCTACCTGGAAGGGGCTGGAACACGCCCTGGTTCTCCACCTCCACCGCCAAGTCGAAGTGCGAGCAGTCGCTCAGGGTGACCGCCTTGCTGTCCCCGCCGGGCATGAGGCCGTTGATCCTCAGGGGCAGCTCCAGGGTCTGGCCCACTCGCGCCTCCACCCGGCATGGGGCGAACTCCATGCTGCTGGGCTCGATCACGTACACCTGGGGGAGGGGGAGGGCGGCCAGCTATTAGGACACGCTGCCGTGGGGCTCCGAGGACACAGGAGCCAGGCGAGGAGGCTGGGCGCACAGGACTCAAGGACAGAGCTGGAGGGGAAGGCCTCTCTGAGAGGGCACCCGGGAGCACAGGCCTAAGGGCCACGTCAGAACCGCTAGGCCAAGGAACGTTCCCCGAGGCGGGGAGATGACCAGGTCGAAGGAGGCCGGGGGCCCTGCTGGCTGGCCCAGGAGCCCGGCTCTGCTGTGACACACACTGCCTCCTGGGGACTATCCTGGGCTTTGGGCTGAGCAAGGGGTGAACGGTGGCCGTGTACCGGGGAGAGGAGGAAGAGCCCCGGAAGGTGGTCACAGTCAATACGCAGACTGGGCAACGGCGCTGCCTCTAAGGGGCCACTGTCCAGCGTGTCCACACAGAAGCGGACTGACTTCGTCAGGGGTGAGCGGATCTCCATCAAGAGAATGAAGGACCTTCCACCCGTCCCACTAATGTCAGAGAAGACGGTGGCAGGATGACCCCCTACGGGGCTTTGGTTTCTGCCCTAAATGAGGTCACACTGGGGTAGATCAGAGCAGGGATCAGGTGGGGATTGGGGTCAGAGGCCATGGATACAGAGGGACTGCCCACCCGCCACTGCAGCTAAGTGAGAAAATCCCGCCTAATGCAGGGCGAAAAGCAGGTGCGGAACTGAACAGGGCGCACCTGACTCTGCGCCCGGGGGTGAGGGCAGAGGAGACTCGCCCGCGAATGGACGATCCAGAGCGCAGTGGCCCTCTCGGATGGAGAGATCTTTTGGGTACAAGGACCTTTCAAAACCGGCTGACTGCCTCAGGTCCTTGGTGAGCTCTGGCCTCCCCTCCGAAAACCCCAGCTCTGGGGCACTTGGCCCTTCCCATCCATGACTCTCGGGCCTGGGGCGTGGGGGCGTGACCTCCGGCAGGGCTGGGATGAACCCGCATGGCCTCTCGGGCCGCCGGCACTGGGCACGGGGCTGCTAAGGTCTCACCTTCATCTCGCCGAAGTGCAGCGGGTTCTGGACGTCATGAGCCTGGATCACGCTGAGTCCCGTGTCGCTGCCCGTGGTCATCACTCCCTTGACGGTCACCGTGGCGACCATATAGCTAGAGGAGGACCAGCTGAAGTTCCCGCTGCCCCCGTGGGCCTGGGGAGGAAGACCGCCAGGGAGTAAGCCAGACACTGGCCCAGTCCCCACGGGGGGACGGTGCCGGGGTCCGGGACACGTGTGCCCACGCTCACAGTCACACACGCTGACCCCTCACACTCAGCTGCCCACCCACCTAACTCCTCACACACCAGGCACTCACTCACCTACACGCCGCTCACAATCACACCAACACACACGCTAGCCCTCACACCCTGGTGCATGCACACCCACGTCCACACACACCCACCCACACCGTCCCAGGCAGGTCCACACCTCCCGGTCCCGCCCACACCCTCGCGCAGCCACGCCCCTGCTCCCCGCCCACACCCTCACAGCCACGCCCCCTGCTCTCCACCCACACCCTCACAGCCACGCCCCCCCCATCCACACCCTCACAGCCACGCCCCTGCTCCCCGCCCACACCCTCACAGCCACGCCCCTGCTCTCCACCCACACCCTCACAGCCACACCCTCTGATCCCCACCCACACCCTCACAGCCACGCCCCTACTCCCCATCCACACCCTCACAGCCACACCCCTACTCCCCGCCCACATCCTCACAGCCACGCCCCCTGCTCCCCACCCACACCCTCACAGCCACGCCCCTACTCCCCGCCCACACCCTCACAGCCACGCCCCCTACTCCCTGCCCACACCCTCACAGCCACGCCCCCTGATCCCCGCCCATACCCTCACGCAGCCACGCCCCCTGCTCCCCAGCACGTGGACACACGCTAGGTCAGCGAACCCGTGGGAAATCACGGCCCTCGGAGCCTGCAGTCGTCTGGCACCCCAGAGAGGGGCCCTAAAGGTCGCAGAACGGACGGCAGATGCACCCCAAGGAACGCACCAGGGTCGGAGTCTCAGGTACCTTAATGGTGTACTGATAGGCGCCCGTCTTCGGTTGCCATGGAAACGTCAAGATGCTGGGATGGAGAGTGATGGGGGTATGAATGTCCACCTCCTGCTGGTTCCACACGGGCACTGGGAGCAGATGGACCCCTCCGTCCTGCGGGGTGGGGGGTGGGTAAAAGCACGGCAGGTCACTACGACCGAAGTCCCCAGCAGTTCTTCCCAGACAGGGTCGTGGCGGGATCAGGCCTCAGAGGCAGACGTGGTGCTCGTGGGAGCACGGAGGAGCTGCCAGTCAGCCAGGCTGCGGCCTCCCTGGTTCCCTGGGCCTGGCCCCCAGCGCTCTGTGCCAGGCCGCGACGCCGCCCAGGCTGCCTCCCTGAATCCTCAGGACTGTCGCGGCTGCCCCACTTTAGAGAGGGGGACACCAGGGCACCGTGGCCTGGAGCCCAGACCCGCTCCTTTCTGCTGGGAGCTGATGCGCCTGGCGGGGTTGGAGTTGTACAGGGGAGAAAAAGGGGCACCCCATGCCGATCAAAACCATAGTGTTCCTCCCTACAGCAAATGCAAGAAAGTGGGGGGCTGTGTAGGAGCCGAGGGGCCCAACATGGAGGAAGGGGGCTGGTCAGGGCACAGAAGGGCTCCCGGGTCAACGCCATTCCCAAATCTGAGTTCCCGCCCTCAGTGCTCAAGGCGCAGGGTCCCCCTTACAGGAGCAGGGCCACGGAGGAGGGGACGCCTGTCCTGTGTGTGGGAACAGGACGTCTGAGGCCCCGGCTCTGTGCCTCCCCAGGCCCCAGGACAGCAGCCTGGCTGGCAGGGCCGGGACTCCGGGGGACATCTGTGCCCTCCGAGGCGGGCTGCGCGGGCCCAGGGGCAGCGGGCCTGGGAAGCGGGGGTGGGCGCCCACTCGCCTGGTCCACCACAGAGGTGAGGGTCGCGTTGATGGTGGTCTGGCCCCGCTGTGTCGGCCTGACACGGTGGTAAGACCCGTTCTGGGAAGACGAGAGAACCTCGAAAAACTCAGGCGGAAACCCGGCTTCAATGCGGAGGTTCTGGAAGGCAAAGGGAAGGGCGAGAGGCTTTGGGGTGGGGGACTCGAGGGAGCAAGGTTCCAGCAACAAGCTGGAGGACCTCAAAAGGGCAGCCGGGCCAGGGTCAGGGGCCCTCTGGGGGTCCCACGGGGCTCAGTGGCCTCCAAACACCAGGGAAGCCCTGGCCTAGAGCTCTGACCACTCAGCACGGGCCCTCCTAGTCGCCCCCTCTGCATGTCCCTGTATGGTGACCTTCCATGTGGTACTCGGGGCCAGCTCTAAACCCGCCCTGAGCATTCCGGGGGTCTCAACTAGGAACCACCAGCTACAGCCAAGGACATCAAATCCCTGAGAGTCGACTTCAAACACAACAGAGACCGTCCTGGCCTTTAAGGAGACAAGGACAGCCCAGAAGCAGAGGGGCACCGGGCGTCCTTCTCAGAGACCGTCACCACCCAGAAGGTCCCGGATGCTCTGATGGACAGCCCTGGGAAGTTTTCAAAGGGACACAAGAATGGCCTCATGGCTGACAAGGCTTTCCAGGGGCAGCAAGCAAGGTGGGCCTCTGGAGGGAGGTTATGGGTATCCCCAGGGCTCAGGAGGGAGCAGGCAGGAAATGCCCCCCGTGGCCTGCAGAGAGGGGAGATGGAACTCTCAGCCTTGGCCAACGCAGAGGGGGCAGAGGGCAAGCAGAGGCCCCTGCCAGTGCGGCCTCCTCCCCTCCAGTCCTCCACGGAGGCTGCGCAGTCCCCAGGGCTCACAGGAACTGGCGAGCCCCACAGCCCGAGGCCGGTGTCCCCACAGACCTAGGACACCACAAGCAGGCAGAAACTCCCTTCTAAGTCTGCCCAGGTGGGGACCCGGGCAGCTCCGGGGCTGCTCTATGGGCCCCTGCTTCATCACCTGGCCAGAACCCCAGGGGGCACTCACGTCAGACAGGTAGACCTTGTTGCTGGACTTGTCCATCACTTCAATGGTGACGTCATACAGGCGGCCAGTCTCCAGTACCCACCTGTCACCAGGGTGGACTGTGAACCCTAGGAACAGGCAAGTGGAGGAACCTGAGCACTCAGGTGACCAGGGCAGCGGGGCCGAGGAGAGGACAGCGAGCACCCATAGCAGTAGGGTCTGCTGTCCACCCACCGGGGGGCCCTGCCACGATTCACCTGGCGGGTTCACCTGGCCCTCAGTCCGGAGAAGGCCGAGGGGGCGGGGCCTGCGCTGGCCTGATTCCCGGGCTGGCACTGGACACGCCCAACTGGCGGCTCAGGGTTCCCGAAATCTGGATCGGGAACTCAGCTGTGCCAGGCTGGGCACCCGCCCCACAGCCGGAGGCCACCGCAGCTGCAGGCTAGACCCATGATGGCCACGGGTCTAGCCTGGGCTAACACAGGTCTAGCTGAGGCTACGGCAAGGCTGGTCTCAGAAGCCACAGCAGGTGGAGCCTGAGGCCACCCAGACGTAGGCTCTGGGGCTGGGGCAGGTCTCACCTGGGGTCTGGCACTGAGGGTCACCCAGGGCGAGCCTGCCCAGTTCTTCAGGTCTCACTGTCCCCACACAGAGGCCACACCGGCTACTTGTGTCCCCACAGGTCCTTCTGTGTCCTCACCTCTGCGCCACCACCCCAGCTGTGTCCCTCTGCCTGGCCACCCTTCCCACCAAGCTCCTTCAAAGGTGACGCCAGCTTCTTTGCGGTCCCTTCCCAGGAAACCAAGTTCAGAACCCGGTCTCAGGTCCCTTAGCTCCAGTGCCCAGGGGCCTGTGCAGGGAGAAGGCCGCGAGGGGACACTCCTGAGCAAGCAAAGCTCCCAAGACACAGAGGGCCACCCCGAGGCCTCGCTGCCCTGTCAGCTCGGGTCTAAACCACACGCCAGGCTCAGGCGCTGGCCGAGGAGGGCACCCCGTGGGGCGGACGCTCTCTGCCCTGGGCTGCCTGCGGGTATTCAGCAGGGGAGTCCCCCTCGGGCCGGGAGGCGTTGTCATGGCAACTCCAGGTGCCACACAGGCCCCAGGGGCTCAAGCTGCTGTCTGTCACCCCTGGGCCCCCCGGGCTGCGCCCGTCAGTCCTCCACTCCTGCAGGTCTCTCCGTCCCCTGATGCCCCCTCACCTCCCTGGCAAAGCACGTGCCAACTGTCCCCCTCCCTAACCAGGCTGACGGCGGGATTCCCAGCCTCAAAAGGGCCAGAGCAATGGACAGGTCTGGGTGGAGCCCAGCATGGACACCGGGAGCCACCTTGGGCACCATCCCCTTCGCCTGACGTGGCTCATACCTCCCCAGGTAGGACTGGGGAGAGGCCCAGGCCAGGGCAGCGATGAGGGCTCATGGCCCCCAAGCCTTCCAGGTACCAGCAACGGCCCAGGTGAGAGCTGTTGCTTTCTGTTTCTTTGGGTGCTGGGGATGGAAGCCAGGCCCTGGGGCCTGCTAGGCCGGCACTGTCCCCTGAGCCACATACGCCTCCACCCTGGCCTCCGCCCTGGCCTCCACCCTGGCCTCCACCCTGGCCAGTGCTGTTCCATTTCTTAAACTCTTCACAGGACAGACCAGCAACGTCTAGATGGTTCCAGAAGACCCACACTCACCCAGGTATCCGGGTTCGACCACGTAGACGGTGCTGTTGGGTAACCGAGACGCGCCCTGCATACGGATGCCTGCACGTTTCGTTAAGGGAAAAAACACAAGCCAGCAGGTAGAGCAGCTCAGGTGGCCTGGGGACCAGACCCCACAGGGCAGGGGGAGGAAAGGGGAACACCCCCAGATGCCGGGGCCCAGGCCAGCCGGAGCTCAGACGGTTCCAGGGACAGAGGCCCCGTTGTACCTTCTGCCCTGGCAAAACAGAATCTCTGGGAAGGATGCCAAGGGTCACCTGTCACACAAAAACCTTTGGGGTACCAACAGCCCCACCCACCCTGATCTGATGGGGCTGCAAGTATCGGAGAAGCTTCTAGAGGCCAGGAATGATACTCGGCTCCCGCCACCACCTGTCTTGGGAGCCTCTCCGGTGAGTCACCCGCAGAGGTGCGCATAAGACGCTCCGCGGTGAAGCTATTTCGGTTCCTTCTGATTTTCAAACAGTTGGGGAGAAGACAGGGCTATTTTTAGCCTGGCTGGATTTCAGGGAGAACAACGAACTGACTTCCAGGCAGCAGACGCACCACCTGCCCACGCCGGCCCGGAAGAGGATACTCCGGTGGTCCAGGACCAGGCTGCTCTGTCCCAGCTGCACTGCGGTGACCCGGGACGTGTCCTGCGCCAGGACGGCCACGGGCCGCCCCGGGTCTCCTCCGGGGCCCGGGACGCAGTCCTGAAGCTGCAGCTTGTACTGGTCGGAAGGCATGGAGAGTTCTGCGCAGAGAACACACCAGAAACGGAGGGGAGCCCGTGAGGACGCGGCGCGGCCGCCAACACGCGCCCCGCCCCGCTCCGCGCCAGCAGGGCGCACGGCCGTGACAGGCCTCCCTGAACTCTCAGGGCTTCTGCAGTTGACGGACGGACGAGGCTGACAACCATGAGTTTTCAGAGGCGACTGGTTTCTGTGTGACGTCCCTAAGATACTTGCAGTTTTTCCTCCTTCTTTCTTTTTTTTAAAACGATGACAGCCTCCAGCTAAAGCTCTCCCACGGCTCAGGAGTGCCAAGCGGAGCCCACTTCTGGCCCGTCACCTGAGCCAGAGAACACTGTTTCTGCACCCGGGGGGGCCGGGGGAGGGCCTCACGGATCATGTCCGCCCTCTTGGGGTTCCCGAAACAGGCTCTGGCTGAGGGTCTCCAACGGGGTTCCAGGAGCTGGGCCTGTGATGGCCAAGAGCTGAGGCCAACCCGGCTCTGCACCACCTGTAGGCTCCTCTGTGGGAAGTGGGCTTCCTGCCCTGAGTGGGGGCGGAGGCCCAGCACCCAGGAAGCAAGAGGGTCTCTGAAGCTCTTCACCTCCCTCGCCCTAGGCAGAGAGCACCGGCTCGGCTCTTCCCTCCCTCCCTCCTTCCTTCCTCTTCCCTCCCTCCCTCCCTCCTTCTCCCCCCTCCCTCCTTCCTTCCTCCCTCCTTCCTTCCTTCCTTCCTCCTCCTTCCCCTCCCTCCTTCCTTTCTCTTCCCTCCTTCCTTCCTCCTCCTCCTCCTCCCCCTCCCTCTCTCTCTTTTTTTTTTCTTGTGGTGCTTGGGATGGAACCCAGGGCCCCACTCACGCTAGGCAAGCTCTTGATACAAATGGCAACTCTGGGGACTTGGGTCATGGCTCAGAGGTACAGCACACAATGAACATACCCAAACCCCCAGGTTGCCCCAGAACCACAGAAAAAGGAAAGGCAATGGTGACCTTTGACCGGGAGAAATGAAGACAGTCAGAACTAAACAGATTTTGAATGATATGGAGCAGGAAACAATTTTTTTTTTTTTTTTCGGTACCAGGAATTGAACCCAGGGGTGCTTAACCACTGAGCCACCTCCCCAACCCTTTTTATATTTTTAGAGACAGGGTCTCGCTGAGTTGCTCAGGGCCTCACTAAGTGGCTGAGGCTGGCCTCCAACTTGCAATCCTCCTGCCTCAGCCTCCCGAGCTGCCGGGGTTACAGGTGTGTGCCAGTCTGATGTCACGCTTTAGAGATGAGAGGGCTGAGGGAACCAAGATGAGCTTGCTCATGGTCTGCTGTGACTTGGATATGGTTTGAACGTGTTCCCCAGAGAGTCACGCGCTGGAAGCCTGGTCCCCAGTATGGTGGTATGAAGAGATGCAGGTACCTTTAAGAGGTGGGGCCTCATGGAAGGTCGTTAGGTTAGTTGCCATGGTTAGTTCCCATGAAAGTAGGTTGTTATAAAAAGCCAGCCTGGCTCTGAATCTGTCTTCCTGTCACATCATGTGATCTGTCCCTGTCACATGCACTCCTACCATGAAGCCATCCACCATGATAAAGCCAAGAGGGCTGCACCACCATGTGACAGAAGCCTGATCCAAACAGATGCTGGCCAAGCTCTTGGCCCTCCAGAACCGTGACCTAAATCAACTCCTGTGCTTTTTATGAAGGTCCCGGTCTCAGGTGTTTTGTTACAGCAACAGAACGCAGTCCACAGCAGGTGAGGAGCCTTGAGACCCTAGCCACTTATATTCCTGCTCCCGAGTCCTTAGCCTGTCCTAACTAGCCACCCCCCGCTGTCACTAGAGTTGTGGCTGTGCTCCATCCCTCCTGTGAGGCGGAGGAAAGGGGACATGGAACACAGCAACGCCCCTGCCTACCGCTCCTCTCTGGGTCCAGGACCTGGCATAGGAGATACCCAAGATCGTGGCTCCTGAAGAAATTTTAAACAAAGTTTTTTTTTTTTTTTCCTTTTTCCAGAATTCCCAGGAATTCTGATGGGACTTCTGAAAGGGTGGTCACCTGACGACCTCCTGCCCTTGGGAGCTAGTTGTGGGCTCTAATAAGACTCCAGCAGTTTACCCTGGGAGCCGAGGGTCCCTAGTGGGCCCTCAGTACCGCCTGTGGGGTGGGCCCAGGAATCCGGATCCACATGAGCCCTTGGAGCGATTCTGTCGCCGGCTGAGCCGAGACTCCTTCAGCGTGGACGCGGCCCGTCTCCTCATCTGTAATCAGGGGAAGCTGGCCAAGCTGGGCTGTGATGCTTGCTGATGACGTACCCAGTGTTCAGAACCGGGCTTTGGCCCCTCAGGATGAACCCAACGTAAAATCACCCCCTTGGCTCAGGCTTCCCAACAACCCTCTCTACAGAACTCAAGGGTCCGGCGAGAGCGACCTTCCAAGAGCGCGCACTCGGTGACCTCAGGACTTCCCAGCACCAGGCCCCGCCTCTGAAAGGTCCCATCCTCCACTCCCACACTGCCACACAAAGGACCCAAGCCCCGGACCTTTGGGGAACAAACCACGCGCAGGAGGAAGAAGTCTGGACTGACCACTCAGACCTGTGGGAGGCTGAGGCAGGAGGATCAAGAGTTCAAAGCCAGCCTCAGCAATGGCGAGGCCCTGAGCAACTCAGCAAGACCCTGTCTCTAAATAAAATAGAAAAAGGGCTGGGGGTGTGGCTCAGTGGTTAAGCACCTCTGGGTTCAATTCCTGGTTACCCACCTGCCCGCCAAGAAGGAAGGGAAACGGCCAGAGAAGACAGACCCAAAGAAATCCAAAAGGGAAGGGAAAGAGAAGCATTGCATTTTTAAGGGAGGAAAACCAGAAAGAAAGAAAACATAAAGGATTAACTTGGGGTTCTAATTAGCCAGTACGGTGACAGGCCCAGGGAACCATCTTCCCATTTAGAATTCTCTGGGCCTCCCGCAGGATGCTGTGCGCAACGGGGATTTGCTGAAATTCAGGTCCCCTCTAATGACGTCATTCCCCTGACTTCTCACTTTAGAAAACCTATTAAACATGACAGTGATGTGAATTATCTCTCCATTAAAAAAAAAAAACCCTCTAAAGGAAACCAGGGAGCTTCCGCTTGTGCGTCTTGCTCCTGGTGAACCTTCGCTGGCTCGGCCTGTTTTCCCAGAGCAACCATCTGCAAGCGGCTCCGGAGCCCAGGCAACCATCGCCATCCGTCAGGCAGGTGTGTTTATTTTTGGAGGAATTTTCCATCTCATTACCCAGCTGATGAGAGGAAGGCGCCTCCTTCAAGTCCTGCGGTACCTTCTTACGGTTTCCAATTCCTTGACTTCGGCAGCAGGTCAGGGACTGAATCCCCAAGTTTCCTGGTCCCTCGGGATGTGCGGGCTCTTGGGGACGGGAACACCTGAACTCATTCAGGTGAGCTCTGGATAAGATCAGCCCGACCCTCCTGACCATGCTGCCTGCCCTCCCCCTCTGAGGCACATTGTCACGAGTCCCAAGAGCCCCATACAAGGGGGCCGTCTCCACCCTCTCCTCAGGGAGGTCTAGAGAGCCCCTTTTATCACCTTTCTTTTGGGGGGGTACCAGGGATTGAACTCAGGGGCACTCAACCACTGAGCCACATCCCCAGCCCTTTTTATATTTTATTTAGAGACAGGGTTTTACTGAGTTGCTTAGTGCCTTGCTCAATTATTGAGGCTGGCCTCCACATTGTGATCCTCCTGCCTCAGCCTCCTGAGTCGCTGGGATGACAGGCACATGCCACTATGCCCAGCTCCTTTTATCACCTTTAGCATTTTTTCTAGTTTTCCCTTGAGAATATCGGTGGCAGAGGGAAAGAGGCCAGCAGATCCTAGAGAAGTTAGGACAAGAAGCCCTGCAGCTTGGTGACCCTCGAGTTTTCTGTGCCTCAGTTTCCCCATCGATGAAACAGCATATGGACAAAACCCGCCTTAGCGCACGCAGGGCCTTGCCTGGCACCCAGGAGGTGCTTGGTCACTGTGAGCCCTTGTTGGCAATGCCTGGGCTTCCAGACCCTTGTCCTTCAGGTCACTGAGCCACTCCTGGTCCGCATTTGAGTTAGGGAGGACTCCCTACTTCTGAGAAGACTCGCCCGTCGCCTCTGCGTTTTTGAAGACGCTCCCTCGCGACGTTCTTCCTTAGGAGGCTGCACCACTGACCTCTGAGCCACTTTCCTTCTGGAGTCTCAGAAAACATCGCCCTGGCCTGCGCTCGTCCTTCTAGAATTTTCCTTCCCGAACTCCAGGGTGAGTCCGGGGCTCCGAGCAGGCCGCCCGAGCCCCGCCTCTTAACCATCCTGCTCTACAGCCTCACTCCTCGGAGTCGACACTGCAGGAGGCAGGGATCTCCTGACCGGCACATAGTAGGTGCTCAAGAAACCCGAGCTGGCTTCTCTTCCGCCAGGTCCCTTGTCAGAGTGGGCTCCAGAGGCAGGAGGTGGCCAGTCCTGGGCCTCCGTGGCCTTCTGAGGAACCAGAAGTCCTGCCACCCAGGGACGACCAGCCCGGCATGCTGCTCGAGCTGAGTGGGACTTTGAGCGATGCTGTGTCTGCCGGTCCCCGTCTACGAGCTGGGCTCAGAGGTTCAGGCATGCCGGTGCCGCCTCGGCCATGCCCCATGTCACGGACAGAGACACCCTGCCCACCCGGCCCTCAGAGCCTGACCCTGAGCGCAGCACTCTGCTGCCCAAGGCCTCGGGGGCCTGCGCTCGCCTGAACCATCTTGAGTCCGAGGAGGACGGGCGCTCCTGGTGACGCTCCACGCCGAGGACACGTCACCCCCGAGAGTCTCCAGAATGACTCCCTCCCCGTTCATCCACGGGCTCTCAGGCCAGGCAGAGGCCTCCAGGGCCCAGAGGGGGACCGGCCCCGAGGAGGGACGGGGGCTTGCTCAGGTCCTCTCATGGTCAAGGTCACCGTGGGAGCTGCTCCAACGGAAGGTCTTCGCGCCCCTAAGGGCGGGAGGGATCTGTACCCTCACGTTCAAGCAGCGTCCCTCAGCACGGCCAAGGGGGAAACTACCCCGGGGCCACCCAAGGGGGTCCGTCCGGGCCACGAACAGGAGGTCCCCAAGGAGGGAATTGTGACACGACAAACGTGAGGCTCACGGAGAAAGCCAGCCAGAGAGGCTGACCCCACAGATGTGAGGTCCCCAGAGCGCCCAGACCACAGAGCCGGGGAGCAGAATGGTGGGCGCGGGGGCCGGGCGGGGGAGGGGCTCACGGTGCAGCAGGACGGGGTTCCCATCTGGGAAGAGGGAGTGGTTCTGGTGATGGGGGGTGGTCACGGCCACACGCGTGAATGGACTTGGTGCCGCAGAGCTGTGCGCTCAGCAGTGGCCAGGATGGCGCACCTGGTTATGAGCACTTTGTCACAATTAAAAAAAAAAAAAAAGAGAGAGGGAAGCGTCCCCGTCCGCGCGCACCTGTGATCTTGCCCTGCCGGATCTTCTGCACCTTGTAGCGGAGGGAGGTGCCCACCAACAGGTAGACGCTGTACGCCGGGTTCAGGAGCACGTTCTCCAGGATCAGCAGCCTGACCTCCGCAGGACGCACGTTCTTGGCGAAAAGAAGAGGACGGAACAGGTGAGGCGGGCAGGGGATGGGCACGGAGGAGACGTGGGCAGGGGAGAGAGAGCTGGGGGGTTCTGTTTTGTTTCGTGGCGTTTTGGTGGAGCAGGGAGGGAACCCAGGCCCTGGCCTACGCTGGGCAGGCTGGACCTGTCCGGAGACTTCTTTTTTTGTTCTTTAATGTTCTGGTCGGAACGGGGAAGGTTAGGGGTGAAGAAACAAGCCGTCCCGCTCAACCCCATACCTGTGGACCCCAGAAACCCCAGGGGGACCCTGTCAGCGCGCTCCAAGGTCATCACCAAAAACACCCCAGGACCTTGCCGTACCACGAGGCAGGCCGGCTCCCAATTTTAAAGATGAGCGATTAAACAGAAAGCAGAGGAGCTGAGAGGGATCGGTGGCCAGGACTCCCCAGGGCCACCAGGAACTCAAGTTCTCGCCCACAGCCATCCAGGGAGGACGGGGGCCCCCGGGCCACCCGGAAGGCAGTGCTGTGTGTCTCTGAGGAACCTCGGCCCCACCTGCTCCCCCAGCCCCTCCTCGGGAAAACTCATGAGACCCTTGAGATGCGAGAAGACCCCAAGTGGCCTGTGTGGAGTGGCCCAGGGAGACAAGTCCCCCGGGGCCGGGGTCTTCCCTTGCCTGCAGGCCGTGGGACAGGCCCGGCTGTCCTGGCCATAGACAGCCAAGCCACGGACTCTGGGCCCCGAGGGAGGCTCATCAGCCCTGCGGGTCTTTGAAGGCCCATCAGCGGCCCTATGGGCCTGGGCGCGTTTCTGGCCTCTGGGTTGTCCTCTGGGCCCGAGGGGACAGCTCACAGCCCTCCTCACATAGTCAGTTAAATGATAAAGAAAATAAAAGCCATTCGGGTCACTTGCAGGGGCCCCGGCTGTGTGGAGGGTGCACTTTAGCACAGGCGGCAGGGGCGGCCATTCAAGGACCCAAGTCAGGATAATGACCGTCTCTGCAGCTAGGCAGTGGACCTGCCCAGCCCCGATGCCACAGAGGGGCCAGCCCCACCCAGGCTGAACGCACGGGATCCTGCGGCCGCTGAGCCGCGGCTGGCGAGACCCTCGGGATTCCCGGACCCCTGGCCCACCTCTGCAGGGAGCCTCGGGCAGAGAGGATGTCGTTCTGCCTGAAACCTCCCAAAAAAGCGGCAGGGGAGCGCCCCCTCCCCCTCCCAGGCTCCGGAAGGACGGAGGTCAGGGTCAGGTTCAAGGTGAAGCCCGAGGGGCTGGGGCTGGGGCTCAGGGCTAGAGCGCTGGCCCGGCTCGTGCGAGGCGCTGGGCGCGATCCCCAGCACCGCGGGAAAATAACTAAATCAAATGAAGTTCGGTGTCTGTTGATGACTAAAATATATTTTAAAAAAATAACAATCCAGCTGCAGACGTCCCTCTGCTCAGGGGACCTGGGAAGACCCGAGGACCCCTGGCCAAGCCTGTTCTTGCGTCCCTGCCTCCGTCCACCCCGCTGAAGGAGGGACCTGGCCACGTGCCTCTCCTGCTATCCAGGCACCAGGGTGCGGCTCGGAGGAAGCGGTGGCCCTGGGGGTGGGCGAGGGTCCCCAGCCCCTCCACACACGGGCCCCCTGAGCCACCAGCCTCGGGGCTTCCGTCTGGGCTCAGAGGAGACAGCACGGGAGGGGGTTTTATCAGAGTCCACCTGCTGGGCTGTGTCCCTAAACCGGGATGGGGGACACCAGTTAGAAAGAAGCCAGCGACGGACGATCCGCCATGCTGGGACTTTCTCGGTGAGCAGAGCGCTTCGTGACCCCGGTCGTGGGGACCTCCGCTGCCTCAGCCGCCCTTCTCTACGCCCCCCTCCCTCCGCATCCCTGGGCGGGAGCAGAAGAGTCGCCTGACCCGCGGAGGCCGAGCCGGTGCCCACCCTGTAGACGGCCTCCTGGATGCGAGCCTTCAGCTTGGAGCTCCCGGTCTTCATCCCGGACACCAGGATGGTGTCCCCCTGCTTGGCCGCCTTCTCCATCTCCGAGATGTAGGAAGGGGGGATGTAGGTGGACTCCAGGAACGTGAGGATCCTGGGAAAGGGGCGGGCAGGTCGTCAGAGCCGGACAGGCCGCCGCGGGGGCTGACCCAGCCTCCTCCGCCCCGGGACCACTCGGGGTGCCAGGCACAGCGTGAAGCAGTGGCCCCTCTGTGCCCAGTGCCGCCAGGTGCCGCGTCCCTGCCATCCCGACGTCCTTGTCAAACAGGCAGATTCCTGGGCAGAAGCCTGGGAGTCAGTCCTGTCCCCAAACCCACAGGCGATGGAGGCTGGGGCCACCAGCCTCGGTGCAAAGGGAAAGGTGAGGCCCGCAGAATCTGAGCCACAGAAACCGAGACCCCGATCACGATGCCCTCGCATCCCCCGAAGGAGAAGCTGGGGTGCCGGGGACCCTCCTGTGGCGTGCGGCCCCCGGGGACGGCCGGGTTCTGCGCGACACCGTGATTCATTTCCTCGCTGCCGGCCAGGAGCCCCCCCACCCTGAACTGATAGAAACCCAGCCCCGTTGGGCCCCCAGGTGCCTCAGCATCGGGACCTGATCAGCCTGCAGCTCGGTACGGAGCGGCCCGGAGCTGGGAGACGGGGAGGGGCTGCGGAGGCAGGGGACAGGCGGGTAGCAGCCCCTGGACGCGGGTGTGCACCCAGCCCCAAGGGGCACCCGGACGCCCGCCCGCCTGCGTGGGGCCCTGGGGTGGGCGCGGCCGTGGCCTGCTCCTCCGTCTTAACGAGGAGTTCGGTGAGGCTCAGATGGGTCACAGGCCAGAAGGGACGAGGCCAGGACTGGAACACAGAACGTGGGCGTCTCTGGCCCACGTTCCTCACTCTGGGGATCCCTGGGACCCTGAAGCTGGTCCGGGACACAGGCGGAGGGCGGGGGCACCACCAGCCAAGAGCTCTGACCCCGGGAGGGTCTCTCAGCCCACGCCCGCCTCAGGACATCTGTCCTGGACCCAGTCGTGAGTGGAGCCCAGAGGAGACTGTGACTCAGGCACCACCATGTCCCCAACCCAGAGCCCAGATCTCAAAAGTGGGAATAAAAGACCAGACTCTCAAGTCCCCTGGAAAGTACTGACTAACTACAAAAGGGTCAGAGGGCAACTGCATCACGGGGAGCCCTGGCAGGCACCACCTCACCCGAGTGACCAGAGGGACCGTAAGATGTCATGGGCTAACTGGAACCAAGAGGGGAGGCACCCGGGATGTCTTTTCTGATATTCCTGCCTAAAATGCAAAGCTCGGAGTCTAGCTCCGAGGGAGCACCAGAAAATCCAAATGGAGGGGCCTCCTACACCAGAACGGGGGGTCATCTTCACAAGTGCCAGGGTGCTGAGAGTCGGGTGCAGTGGTGCGCACAGGTCATCCTGGGGGCTCGGGAGGCTGAGGCAGGAGGCTCGAAAGTTGGAGGCCAGCCTCAGCCACTTAGTGAGGCCCTGAGCAACTCAGTGAGACCCTGTCTGTAAATAAAATATAAAAAGGGGTGGGGACGTGGCTCAGGGGTCAAGCGCCCCTAGATTCAATCCCCAGTACCCACCAAAAAAAAGAAAAAAAATCACGGGCCATGGGAACATCAGGTTGGCGACAGTTCTCAAAGGACTTAGGTTGAGACCACTTTTGGTACCATACGGGCAACTTTGGGGGAGGCTGAAAACCGTTGGAAAATTCTAAAAAGTTAAGTCCCCAAAAGGGACAGAGTTCTCGCAGATTTATTTACTGGGGCGTGAAGCAACGCAGGACAGCAAGGAACTCAAGTTCAGACCCCGGGTCTGTCCTGGCGCTGGCCAAGGACAGCCTGGTTGAAGGAGGAGCCCCTGACCCCCTGGGTGAAATGCGGCCAGCGCGTCTTAGGAGCCCAACGTTGCACTCTGTCTGAGCCGGGCCGGCGGCTCCCAGGCTGGTGACGCAGATCTGCGTCCAGATTCCAGCTCTGCCTCCTTCCAGCCTCGGACAGGAGGCCGAGCCTCTCCCAGTCTGTTTCCACAGGTGGAAAATGGAGAGGACGGAGAGATGGATGGTCCCCGTGGCCACTGGAGAGAGGACGGGAGCCCGGCTCCCTCGGGACTGCTGACCTGTGCTCTGGGGAGGCAGCCCTGTCCCCCCACGGCAGGGGCCACTGCCGGCCGTTCTCGCAGCCAACACCCGGCTCCACTTCGACTTCCTCCCCGCTGGGGCCCCACACACGTCCCCTGGTCATCTCCGACTTCTCCTTCCTCCAGTGGGACGTCTGGGCCCCTCGGACAAGTCCCCCGGGAACACAGCACAGAGCGCTGCAGAAGCAGCCGGGCCACACGCTGGGGAGACCAGGCCTGGCTGGGAACGCCCCTGTCACCTGGGTCCCCTGCTGCTGCGGCTGCGGCTGCGGAAGGACCCGGGTCCATAGGAGCCCACAGGTGTCCCCCTGGCCATGTCCCCTCATAGATGGCCGGCCGGCCACGCGCCTCTTACCGCAGTGCATTGTGGGAGTCTGAGAACCCATCTGCCTCTGTGTCCTTCACGATCGTCCAGTCGAAGACCAGGCCGGCCAGGGTGCTGAAGGTGTTCCCTGCAAGGCCACGGGTGGGGGGGGACAGAGAGGCACCCATGAGTGCCCCAGGGCCGAGGGCAGGGGACGCAGGAGGGTCGCTCACGTGCACCACCCTGCTGGGCACCAGCCCCTGAAAGGCAGGCGCAGGGACGTCACGTGCTCACCGGCAGGTGACCAGGAGGGGCCGAGGCAGGACCTGAGCCCAGACCCCACCCGGGGAGGCCTGCGTCCTGCTGCCGAGCCTCTGCCGACTGCCGGCCCTGCTCTGTACAGCGCGGGGCACCGTCACCTGGTTCAGCAAGCGCGTGCCCGGTCGGGGACGGCGCTGCGACCTGCCGCTCCTTCCTCCCCGCCACCTCCTGGGTGCACACCCCCTTCCCAGGGCAGGAAGGAAGGCGAGGATGTGGCGGCAAGGGACCAGAGAGTCCGCTTCCCTGTCTCTCCACCTTGGCACTCCTGGGCGCCAGGCCTGGGGCACAGAGAGCCGGGCCCAGCGTGCATCTGCTCCCGGCCTCTCCTTCTGAACCAAACAAGGCCACATACAACCCATCTCCCAGGTCCTCTAGAGAAACCCGAAGACCAGCCTGCTGGCCCGTCCCCTCCACCGACCAGGGTCTGGCTCCGCCTCCCCAGAGGCCCCGCCCCCGGCTGCCAGGGTCCCCACCGCCCCACGCAGCCCCACACCCGCTCCACGCTCCCCGTCCCCATCAGCCCCCAAGGAGACGCCTCTGGGGACCCAGCCGGGCTCTCTCTACAGACTAAAAGGCGGGGTCCCACCTTCCCCGCCCCAAGATCTAGAGGCCAGATCAAACCGTGTTGAGGGAAAATTCCAGAAAATGCCGCCTCCGCCGTCCCTTCTCGGCCTCACTCAGAAAGCGAGGCCCTCAGCTGACCTTCCGTCCCTGGGGGCGACGGACGGAGGAGGACAACCTCATTTCCGACCCATGTGGGCCAGGGGGATTTTATTTTCTTAGAAGCCCCATCTCCCCACCCGGAAAGCATGTCAACCAGAGCAACGTGCTTCCTAAGATCCAGAGGCTCGGACGCCCTGGGAGTCACCAGGTCCATGCCATGGACGGGCGCAAGAAACGCGGGAGTCCTCTCGCCAACCCTAGAGCGCTGTGTCCCGGTCGCCTGGGGGCCCAGAACCTTCCTGCACGATCCAGGGACGAGCCCTCCCACCTTCCAACACAGTCCTGTCCTCTGACGGACAGCTCTGGCCAGGGAAGCCTGATTCCCAGGGTCAGCTGAAAAAGGACATCACAACACAGCTGGCCACTCTCCCACCTCCCGTGACAGAGCCCAGCAAGGTGACTTTCAGGAGACGCAAGAAAACCAGGATGGATTCTCCCATGACCCCGCTAGGCGGTGAGATCATCACCAGTAACTCCACCAGAGCCCGAGAGAAAGTCTGCTCCTTCTAGGTCCCCAGAAGTCTCTTCTGGGGACTGAACAGGTGTGACATCCGTTCACACCTCTCAAGAGCGTCCTGAACACCTGCCCTGGGGGGTGACCACCCAGCCCATCTCCAGGCACCCTGGTATCCTCCGTAGAACAGAAACGAACTACTGAAGGAGTTCTTGGGTGTGCAGGGAGATGTGAAGAATGAGAGAAAATCTTTGTCACCCACGTGTCACACACAGTCTTAAGCTCCCGGCTATATGAAGAATCCAAAACACACCAAAAAAAAAAATGATATTAATAACCCAACCAGTTAATTGGGCAAAGGAACTGAAGAGATACTTTGCAGAAGAAATAGGGTCAGTCAACAAATATGTGAAAAAAAGTTCCACATCTCTACCAATTAGAGAACTGCAAATCAAAACTACACTGAGATTGCATCTCACTCCACTCAGAATGGCGATCATCTAGAATACAGGTGACAATAAATGTTGGCAAGGATGTGGGGAAAAAGGTACACTCATACTTTGCTGGCGGGAATGCAAATTGGTGCAGCCACTCTGGAAAGCAGTGTGGAGATTCCTCAGAAAACTTAGAATGGAACCACCATTTGACCCAGCTATCCCACGCCTCAGTTTATACCCAAAGGACTTAAAATCAGCACGCTACAGTAACGCACTCACTTCAATGTTTATAGTAGCTCAATTCACAATAACTAAGCTGGGCGCCCTTCAGCAGATGAATGGGTAAAGAAACTGTGGTACATATACACAATGGAATATTACTCAGTCCTAAAGAAGAATGGGATGATGGCATTTGCTGGTAAATGGATGGCACTGGAGACTCTCATGCTAAGTGAAATAAGCCAGTCCCAAAGAACCAAAGGCCAAATGTTCTCTGATATGTGGATGCTAATTCACAATAAGGGGAGAACAGAAGTTCAGTGGATGAGACAAAGAGGAATGAGGGAAGTTGGGGGATGGGCATGGGAAAGACAGTGGAATGAAGGGGACGGAACTTTCCTGTTCACATATGGACACACGACCAGGGAGACTCCACATCCTGTCCCACCACAAGGATGGGGAGTCGCGCTCCACGTGTGTGACAGATCAGAGTGCACCCTGCTGTCACGGACAGCTAGGAAGAACACAAAATCAGGGGGGGAATAAGGTCACCAAGAGGAACACACCAAGAAAGCAGCCCCAGTGCGGCACCTGGCCCTGTTCAGCCCTGTCACCGACCAGGAGAGGGTGACAGGGAGGCCCTGCAGAAGGCGCTCACTGCAGGGCAGCTGGCCGGTCCCCAGCGCCTCAGTGTGGCTCCGCCTTAGGCGTCTTTGCTCCGCCCCTGGCTCCCCCCCAGGCCCGCCCCTCAGGGTGGAAGAGGAGGACACGTGTCCCCAGCTTCCGGAAGTTCCGCAGGTGCCCGTGCAGGAGGGCCTGCGAGACCTGCAGAGGATGAAGAGGAGGGGCAGGGTGCTCCTTCAAGAGACGGGAGAAAGTGCCAGAAGGTGCTGAGTCAGACGGCGAGGAGGAGGCGCGGAGGCCAGAGGCAGGAAGGCCGCCGGGGAGCGGGGAGCGTGCACCCAGGGCACGGGCCGGGCCGGGGCGAGTGCAGAGAGGAGCTGCTGCGGAGGCCCGTGCGGTGCTGGCCACGGGGTCCCCTGCTGCTGTGGCCGCACCATCCCAGTGGGGTTGGGCTCTGGGGGTGAGGACGGCCTCCCTCCTCCCGCCTCCTGCTGCAGGCGGAGACCCCCATGCGTCTTTTACCCCGCGCGCCAGACGCGCACCAGCTACGCCAGGACCCTGGACCAGGTGCGCGAGGCCAGCGGCTCACTGGGTGGAGATGCAGCCCCATCCCAGCCCCCCGGGGCCTGTGCTCCCGACCTTCCCCCAGGGACAAAGGACGGAAGCGGTTAAGAGGAAGGAGGACTCAGGAAGCCAGGCCCAGGGCAGGGGGCCAGGAAGTGTCCCTGGAGGAGCGGAAGCGGCACAGAAGCAGGACTGGGAAGTACTGAGGCCCCACGTCCCCGCGCAGGGTCCACTGAACCACCAGTCACCAGGGACAAAGCACAGGTTCCAAGAGAGATTCCCTGGGAAGGTCAAGGCCGCGCGGCCGAGCACTGGACCCGGCGGGGGCCGCTTCCCAGGCTCAGCCCCGGGGGCGGGTTGACAAAATGTAATGAGAGACCACAGTGTGCTGGACTCATGGGGACCCCCAGACGGCTGAGATGGGAGGGAGAAGTTTCCAGAAACCTCTGCCCAAACTTTTGCTTTGTCCAGGCAAAAAGTAGCCGTGGGCACCTACTGTGTGCAATAGGAACCTGGAGCTTGAAATGGCAGTCAAGGGCTGCCACAAGACCCAGGGGACGGTCACCAGAGGTCACACCGTCCCTGTGCCGACGGCAGGAGGGTCACAGAAACACATGAAGCAATCTGCATGGACAAACACTCATCAGCTACTGCCTGGGCCCAAAGTCCAGTGTCCAACACAGAAGCATCCAGAAGAATGAAGTGGCCCTGGTTCTACCTGCCAAGGGCTCAACCTGCCACGACACATAGAAGTGCCCCGGGTCCTAAGGCCTGGGCCACCGGCCAGGTGAGGGAAGGCAGGAGGGAGGCCCCAGTCCAGCACGGACAGTCTGAGAGAGCGCGCTGGAGGAGGGCAGGCCAGAGGACCCAGGGAGGGCAGACCCCTGTCCAGGGCAAGTGGCGTAAGGAAAAACGAGGAGGGGGGCATCTTTGGTGACGCTGAGTCTGCCTCGCTGACTGATGCACAAGGCACACGGGGCCTAGGAAATAACCATGGAAACACTGAACTGAGGCAGGCACTTTGCAAAAGGCCTCAGTCAAAAAGGGAGGTGTCTTAGTGGCTGTTAATAGTTTAGCTCTTCAGCCGAGCACGGTGGCACACGGCTGTCATCCCAGGGGCTCGGGAGGCTGAGGCAGGAGGATTGCAAGGTGGAGGCCAGCCTCCGCAACATAGTGAGGCCCTGAGCAACTCAGCGAGAACCTGTCTAAATAAAACATAGAAAGGGCTGGGGATGTGGCTCCGTGGTTAAGCACCCCTGGGTTCAATACCTGGTACCAAAAAAAAAAAAAAAAAAAAATTGGTTGAGATCTTGAATATCCCCAAAAGGCAACGAATCTCAAGCCTGTGGCACTATTGGGAGGTGGTGGAACCGTGGAGGACGGGAGATGGGTCACTGGGGGCATGCCCTGGGCTGAGCAGAGCCACCAGGGACGAGACCTCTAAACCCATGAGCCAAAATAAACCCTCCTCCTTGTAAGTTGATTACCTCAGGCGTTTTGTCACAGTAATGACAAGCTGACGAATGCCCTGGGGGAGTCACGCGGGAACAGGTTTATTGAGCTCACAGCTCTGCGGCTCCCGGTCTGGCAGGAGCCTTGTACCCAACAGCCCAGGAACGTGGCGGGGGAGGGGACTGTGCAGGTGTGTGGAAGAGACAACGCCAGGCACGGCTTCGGCTCCAGGGCGATTAATCCAGTCCAGCAACAGGTCCATGACTCCCTCTTACTGACCTTGTCACCTCTTAAAGGGGACAGCATTCCCAAATGAGTTTCAGTGGGTATTTGAACCGCAGCAAGCAGATGGTGACCAGAGGAGGAGAGGCCCCAGGGGCCACGGAAAACCCAGTAGCTGGCAACAGGCAGTGAGGCCCAGCGGGAAAACCTCAGGCAACACGTCAGGCACTCTGAGACCCGGCCCCTGCTCAGCCACCAGCTCCGCTCCCTGCACCTTGGCTTCCTTGTCAACCCCTTCCTTGTGGGGTAAGAGATGGCATTTGGAAAGGGCCTAGCACGGAGCCTGGCGCACACGAACACCCACATAACAACGTTCAGCTGAAGAAGCTTTGGACAGCTGGGTACACGCCTGTCATCCCAGAGGCTCGGGAGGCTGAGGCAGGAGGATCACGAGTTGGAGGCCAGCCTCAGCGACTCAGAGAGGCCCTCAGCAACTCAGCCAGACCCTGTCTCTAAATAAAATAGAAAATAGGGCTGGGGAGGTGGCTCAGGGGTTGAGTGCCCCTAAGTTCAAACCCCAATACCCCCTACCACCCCCCAAAAAAAATCCAGAACAGCAAGATGCAAAGACTGTTGGCTGCCAAAGCTGGAGAGAGGGGATAACAGGAAGTAAGTGCTCACAGGTGTTGGGTTTAGAAGTACAAAAGTCAGTGACGGTCACACAACTTTGTGAATAGAGAACCACAGAATTATACACTCCAGTGGGTGGACTTTGGGTTCTCGCTCCCAGTAAGAGTGGTTGCTCAAGTGAATAAAGATGGAGAACGGAACAGAAAGGTCAAGAGCAGGGACTGCGGTTCTCCTTGACCCTGAGTCAAATTCGGCCCCCTGCCTGCTTTTATAAATAAAGTTTTATTAGCACGTGACCACGCCCACTCCCTCAAGCTGTGGAACCACGGGTGCGGAGCGGACTGACCCAACAGAGACCTCACGGTGTGCAAGGCAGGGTCACATTTACCATCCTGGCCCGGGCAGAAAACACTAGCCAACTTGGGGCCAAAAGCATGCATTCAAAGGTGGCCCTAAGCCACTCAGCGTGACCCTGTTTCTAAATAAAATACAAAATAGGGCCAGGGATGTGGCTCAGGGGTCCAGTGCCCCAGGTGCCCTCCTAAGAAGAAACAAGGGAAGGACACATGTGGGCAGGGAGTCCGGAAGTCTGAACCAGGAGGCCAAAACCAGTCCTGCAGCCGGGCAGGAAAAGCAGCTCCCATGGTCCACAGGGGCACCTGGCCACTTCCCGGGACTGTCATGAATCACAGGCGCTGATCCGCCTCAAGGGCCAGCTAAGTCCCTGGGCACACAGGCCTGGCTGCCGGGCCCGAGCTCAGGGGTGGCCAGAGCTCGAAGCCACCTCAGTCTGGGACCTGCGAGGGAGGCCTCTACCTCTTGGCCTCTCCCTGTCACCAGCGTTTCGCTCCTGGTTGGAGCGCCAGGGCCGGAGGGAGGAGGACACGGTGAGGGAGGCCGCGGTGGCAGGGGGGACACGCTCACCTTCCGAGTCCAAAGCCTGGATCTTCAGCTCCAGCGGGGAGTCTTCGAGGTAGAGCTCACGGGTGGTGGAGACGATCTGGATCCCGTGGATCAGGTCCACGATGGCGTCACAGCGCAGCACCTGGCCCGTGGCTGGAGGGACGACGGAGGGAAGGTCGGCGTGAGGACAGCGGCCCACCCGCCCACCTCCAGGGTGGCCTCTCGCGGAGACTAGGGCAGCAGGGTCGGGGAGCCCATTAGCCCCCAGAAGAAGAGGAGCAGCCTGGTCAGGGGCCTCGTGAATACACGTGGGCGCTCGGGGAGGAAGATCTCTGTGGGCGGCTTTTTGTTGTTGTTTTCATTTTCATTTTTACTTGTGGGTGGACCTTGATTTAATTAATTTATTTCTACATGGTGCTGAGGATTGAACCCAGGGCCTCCCACATGCCAGGCAAGCGCTCCACCACTCAGCCACGACCCCAGCCCCTCTGCAGGCATTTTTATCGGCCGCCTCGAGCTCCTGTGGCCGATCCAAGCTCGGTGCCAACCCAAAACTCAAAGGGAAAATGTGGATTTGTTCAGCGTAAAAGGGTGAAGTTAAGTGACGCACACTGAGGTGTCAGTAGTTAGCACCCCAAAGAGGACAGCTCAGTTTTGAAGTCCTGTCCCTACACTGAAGACTGAGAACAGGGCACTATGTGACCTTTAAATGCATGAGGCCCTGGGTTCGATCCTCAGCACCACAAAATCAAAAAAAAAAAAAAAAAATACACATAAATCAGACACACAAATGGCATTAGCTAGAAATGCCGAGCGGAAGGACCACAGCGGATAAGACCAAATTATTCCAATCATCTCCAGGTACACATGAAAATACTTGTGCACCATCCGTGTGTGCTTACAATATGTCCCCATCTATCAAAAGCCTTAAAAGTACTCATAGCTGGGCTCAGAGGTGTGTACCTGTCGCCCCAGCTACCAGGAAAGCTGCGGTGAGAGGCCAGCCAGGCAGCACGGTGAGACCCCATCTCAAAAAAATATATATATATATTTGCATATTATATATACAAATCTATTCTAGAGAGGAAACAACCTAAAAGAATCCCAAATTGTCCTCTGTATAAAAATGTACATTTTTATAAGCGACACAGAAACACACAGCTGATAACACTCTAAATGCCCGGGATAAGGGAATAGTCATAGAACAACTTCCTGTTCAGAACATTATTCAGCCTTAAAAACAATTTTTGGTAGCGGAGTCCTTTCTCAGCATGTGTGAGGCCACGGGTTCAAATCCTGGCACTGCGGAAAAGTTAATGATAATTATTTCACAGTAAAATGGACAATGGCATATCCGGGTAGGTGGAGCAATGCGTGATAGAAAATTGTACTGTTTTCTAAATACAACAGGCCTTCTGGATCCACGGGCCCTATATCCACAGATTCAACCAACGTTGGACTAAAATATTCAGGGAAAAGAACGGCATCTGTACTGAATACGTACAAACTGTTCTTCTCATTACTCCCTTAATGAGACAGTATGGGAGCTAGTCACACGGCATTGACTTTATATGAGGTATTATAAGTGCATCTAGAATGTTTTCAAAGTATTCCAGAGAGTGGGGCGTGGTGGCACACACCTGTCATCCCAGCGGCTCTGGAGGCTGAGGCAGGAGGATCGCCAAGGTGGAGGCCAGCCTCAGCAACTCAGCTCCTCGCTGAGACCTCACTAAGCACCTCAGTGAGACCCTGTCTCTAAATAAAATCTAAACTAGGGCTGGGGATGTGGCTCAGTGGTTAAGCGCCCCTGGGTTCAAGCCCCAGTACCAAAAAAAAAAAAAAAAAAGAAAAGGAAAGTATTCAGGTGCATGTCTTTAAGTCATATGCAAACACCGTTTCCCGTGAGGGACTTGAGCACCCGCAGATTTTGATGCTGGAGGGGCTCCTGGAAGTGATCCTCCAGGGGGCCCGGGGGACAAAAAATGATAAGGTAAATTAAACACGGGCACATGTTCTAGTCTGGTTCTGGAATGTTCCCCAAAGGCTCCCGTAGTGAAGACCTGGTTCCCTAAGGCAGTGACGTTCAGAGGTGGGGCTCTTCTGGAAAGTCACCAATGCTGACCACTGGTGTGTTCCCAACGGGATGGACCCTTGGGAGGTGGTAGAAACTGCGGGAGGCAGGGCCTGTGGAAAGGCAGGTCACGGGGACCTGCTTTGAAGGCCAGTGTTCCCAGCCCCTTGTTTTCCTTTCTCTCTCTCCTTCCTGGCACTCCTGAAGTGAGCGGCTCCTTCCACCAAGTCACGTGGGGACCTATCAGGAGGCCACCGGCTGAACCCTCCAAACCATCAGCCCAAATAAACCTTTCTTCCTCGAAATTGATTTTCTCAGGTATTTTGTCACAGTCACAAAGAGCTGATTCACACAGGAAGGAAAAGGAGGGATTTCCTACACTGAACATCTTGATTCATTTTAACTTGACACCTATTCAAAGTAAGTGGGGTAACAAATAATGATCTAGAAATTGAGGAAGCCCCATGTGCAACAGAATTACCTGAGGAGCAGATTAAAATGTAGATTTCCTGGTCCCATCCCTTGAGAATTTGGTTCAATAGATATAAAGAGGTACCGGCTGGTGATTGAACTCAGGGACCACTTGACCACTGAGCCACCTCCCCAGCCCTATTTTGCATTTTATTTAGAGACAGGGTCTCACTGAGTCACTCAGGGCCTCGCTAAGTTGCTGAGGCTGGCCTCCAACTCACGATCCTCCTGCCTCAGCCTCCCGAGCCGCTGGGATGACAGGCATGCGCCGCCGTGCTTGGCATAAATCTGGAATTTTAACGAACACCCCAGATAATTTTGATGCACGTAGTCTATAGACTACTAGTCACAAAATACTGGCCCAAGCAAAAATAGTTTAAGCTCCCCCAATAAAGTCTCCGTAAATTTCAGTCCCCAGAGTTGGGCATTTCCGTCTGCTCTCCTCTGCAATGTTCCGCAATGGAACCGAGTGTGTTCTGACTGAGACAAACGTGGAAACAGTATGGGTGTTAAAAAAGGCAAGAAAGAAAAGAATGTAGGAAGCCAGCGTGGACGCAGCACAGGGTGAGCACGAGGTGGCTGGTCTCCAGGGGGCGTTTCCCGGACTCTGGTGGCCAGCGATGGCCCTGTCACTCCCAAGCCCTTACTGATGTCCTCCGCGAAGATGATGCTGGTCAGGCGGGCGGGCTGGGTTAGGCGGGCCTGCACCACTGCCCGCTGGGAACACTGCTGCTCGCCGGGGCCCAGCGGCTCGATGCTGGCCACTTCCGGCCGGGTGGATGACCTGCAGGGAGAAGGTGGGAGTTCACTCTGGAGCCCGGATGCCACCCTGTGGCTCCCGCCCCGGCTCCGCCCAGCTTGGACGCCAGGACAGAGGCGAGCAGTCGCCCACACCGTCTGCAGAGCTCCCCAGAAAAGGGGGGTCCAGCCAATGTCCCCCAGTTAGGGCCTCCGCGACCTCAGGACATGGGGTACCAGGGCACATGTCCCCGACTCGGGCAAACCAAACAGGGGACCCAATACCTGGCGACAGTCTTGCTAGTCAACAGACGGTCACCGTCCAGGACTGTCCTATAGACACAGAGGTACAGCTGTCCCCTGGACACTCAAGACCACGATGAGCGCTGGACCCCCCAACAGGACAAATCAAATCTATAAACCAGGCACAGGAGGCGATTAGGAATGACGAGCTTTAAAAACGGAGCCCTTATAACAATGCGCCGTCATCTAGAGTCACTGGGACTCAGGACTTGCTTGTTTCTGGAATTTTCCATTTACTACCACTTCCCGACGGTGGGAGACGGAAACCAGGGAAGGGGAGGGCGAACCAGGGGCCTCCTGCGATCTACAGGTAAGAAGGCTGGCCCTGGGGACCCCAGGGGACACAGGCAGGTGGAGGAGGGACACCGGGCCTCTCGGCTGACCGGTCACCAGGCTGGGAGCTGGGCACACAGACCAGCGTCCTCTTCCAGCCCCAGTGAATTACCAGCTGTCATAACCACAACCGCGTGACGCTGCAGCCACAGCAGAGGAGGCCACCAACGAGTGGCCCAGAGCCGTCGGAGACGGGGAGGAGGCCAGGGTGACCCGACACCACGAGGGCAGCCGTGTGGCGTCACGGCCTGGGCTTCTCGTGCCTGGCGCAGGACACCAGCAGTCCCCAGGCGAAGGCCAGGTGGGACCAAGGAGAGGGTCCCTCAGACGTGGCACCCTGGGCGCTGCGCCAGTGTGCGTCATCTGGGGACAGGTGGTGGTGGCCTCCTGGTCAGAGGATCACAGTGTCCACAGGGGGATCCGCAGCAAAGGACCTGAGGTGGGAAGCAGCGAAGCTTGCCCAGCAGGGAGAGCAGCCACCAGTGTGACCGGGGACCCGGGAGGCACACACTCGGCAGAGGGGCCGGCACTGACTGCTGGGCACTGACCCTGGGGTCTGTGTGTCCTCCCGCGAGCACTGCTCGATCTCCTGGCCGCGGGGCTGCTCTGGAGTGTGAAGGACACTCGCGGCCGGCACCACGGTGCCCAGCACCTCAGGAGGCCTCTCAGGACTTCCTGTCCATGCCAGGTGACAGCGACCCCAGACGGCCCAGGAGGCCGGGGACGCGCAGAGCGGCTGGCAGGAGGCCCGGAGAGCCGCCCAACTTGCCCACAGAGCATCCTAGGGGACATGCAGCAGGCTGTCCCCTCGGGGGCTCCCTGAGGGCGGGTAGGCGAGACGCAGGTGGCCGGCCAGGTCAGAAGTGGACAGTCAGGTGGGACACCAGGCGCACGCAAGGAGCCTGTCGGGGGGACCCACGTGGGATCCCGGCTGGCATCAGGGACCCGGGGGGAGAGCTGACGAGACCCCACAGAGCTCCACGCGCGGCCGGCACCAGGGTCCCTGCGTGAGCCTGACCAACGTCCATGGGGACATTGGGACAGGGACACTACGCAAAGGCGTGCGGGGAATCTCGGCGTCATCTTTGCAACTTTCCTCCAGGTCTAAAATGACCCCCAAATTTAAAAAAAAAAATAGGGGGGGGGCGAGAGGAACGAGTGGAGCAGAGGATTTTCAGTGTGGGGACACTGACCTTCGCCACTGCCACCACGTCCATCCTGAATCTCCCCCGAAGGCCCAGGTGGCGAGGGCTGGTCCCCCGTCTGGGCACTACTGGGAGGTGGTCCTGGGGCCTAGAAGGCAGGCCGGGGGCAGAGCGGGGAGCGGGACCCTCCTCTCTCCTTGCTACCCGGCCACCACGAGGTGACCAGGCCTCCTGCACCAGGTGCTCCCGCCATGGTACACTGTCACCACAGACCCAGAAGGAACAGGGTCAGCCGCGTCTGGAGCTCCTAAATCACGAGCCCAAACAAACCCCTCCTCTTCCCCTGCCAAACCCGACCCTTTTCCCCCTGCGTCGAAAAGTTCACACCGAGTCCAGCACGGTGGGCAGGTGAGACGACACGTCTGCGCGAGCCCACGGGACGTACGACGGACGCCAAGAGGGAACCGTCATTCAGCTGGTGCACACCTGAGCCGAGCCACTCGGGAGGGAGGCCAAGGCAGGAGGATCCCAAGTTCAAGGCCAGGTGGAGCAACACAGTGAGGCCCGAAGGCAACTCAGCAAGACACTGTCTCAAAGCAATAAAAAGGGCTGGGGAGGTGGCTCTGTGGTGAAGTGTCCCTGGGACGGATGGATGGATAACAAGGGGAGGAGGAAGAGGAGGAGGAGGAGGAGGAGGAGGTGGAGGAGGAGGAGGTGGAGGAGGAGGAGGAGGTGGAGGAGGAGGAGGAGGAGCAGGAGGAGGAGCAGGAGGAGGAGCAGGAGGAGGAGGAGGAGGGAGAAGGAGGAGGAGGAGAAGGAGGAGGAGCAGGAGGAGGAGGAGCATGAGGAGCAGGAGGAGGAGGAGGAGGAGCAAGAGGAGGAGGAGGAGGAGCAGGAGGAGCAGGAGGAGGAGGAGCAGGAAGAGCAAGAGGAGGAGGAGGAGGAGGAGCAGGAGAAGCAGGAGGAGGAGGAGGAAGAGCAGGAGGAGGAGCAGGAGGAGCAGGAGCTGGAGGAGGAGGAGCAAGAGGAGCAGGAGGAGGAGGAGCAGGAGGAGGAGGAAGAGCAGGAGGAGGAGCAGGAGGAGCAGGAGCTGGAGGAGGAGGAGCAAGAGGAGCAGGAGGAGGAGGAGGAAAACAAAAGGAAGAGGAGGGAGAAGAAGAGGAAGAGAAAGAGGAGGAGGAGGAAGGGGAGGAGCAGGAGGAGGAGGAGGAGCAGGAGAAGCAGGAGGAGGAGGAGGAAGAGCAGGACAAGGAGCAGGAGGAGGAGGAGGAGGAGCAAGAGGAGGAGGAGGAGCAGCAAGAGGAGGAGGAGGAGCAGGAGGAACAGGAGGAGGAGGAGGAGGAGGAGGAGGAGAAGCAGGAGGAGGAGAAGGAGGAGCAGGAGGAGGAGGAGCAGGAGGAACAGGAGGAGGAGGAGGAGGAGGAGAAGCAGGAGGAGGAGCAGCAAGAGGAGGAGGAGGAGCAGGAGGAACAGGAGGAGGAGGAGGAGGAGGAGCAGGAGGAGAAGCAGGAGGAGGAGAAGGAGGAGCAGGAGGAGGAGGAGGAGCAGGAGGAGGAGGAGGATGAGCAGGAGGAGGAGGAGGAGGAGCAGGAGGAGGAGTCTCAGCACCGCATCCAGATAAATGAATTAAAAAGAAACGGCCTATCGACATCTAAAAAGAGTATTTAAAAGTCCGCAGGCCTCTGACATCCTGAGAGGTACAACCACCAGCTCATCTTCTAGTTCCGGTGGCAGATGCAAACCCAGCTGGTCACAGCAGGTCCTCTGGGAGAAGCCATCATTCAACCCGCCCCAGCCGGACACCACGAGGCTGTCACACGGTACACTTCACAAGCCTCGGTCCCTCTGGGCGGCTGGGACGGAGTTTCCTTAACGGGGGTGGCGGGCTTGAGAGCAGCCGCTGCCGCTGGGCGTACTGCAGGCTGCGTCCGAGGTCCAGGCACCAGCAGCAGGACCAAAGGCGCTGCCCAGGGCCACGTTATCAAAGCACCAATTCGGAACAGGGTGGCTCCTCCCTGACAGCCGGGCCCCAGTCCCCACCCGGCCCTGGGCTAGGTCCCTCCTGAGCACCGAGTGCTGATCACAGGGCAGTCAAGGGAAATCCAAGGGCCTCCTTCCAGAAGCCCCCTGCCACCACCCTCGGGGAAGGGATCTGCCAGGCTCTGTGGGAAGCGGCTGCAGGGTACCCAGCCACGTCCCCAACCTCGTGGTCACCCCGCGCTGTCCGTGTCCTGTCCTCTCTCTGCGTCAGGGTCCCCTCGCCATCTACCAGGTGATCTTTCCACCTCCCTCCCCAGGCATTCGGAGGCCCCCGGCCTCAGCCAGACCCTCCCAAGACACAGAAGAGTCACACAGGCTGCCAGTTACGTGTCCCTGGGGCTCAGTGTCCTCGTCTGCAAGAAAGGGTCGGCCACCACCCCCACCCCGCCCTTCTCCCAGGAAGTGGGCAATTCTGGATGACAAGCACCTTAGGGAGCTGGCCAGGGGCGAGGCTCAGGGGCAGGACACGTGTGGCCCTGGGCATGGTTCACAGCACTGCGAAAATACAAAGAGAACACCTAGAAAGTGTTGGTCACACGGGGATAAAGGGATAGGTATTCCCCAAACTGGAAATGGAGACCGTAGGGAAGAGGCTAGAAGAATTCGCTTTTATTTGTAAGGTTTGATTTCTTTAAAAAGAAAAAAAAAATGTAATAATCTTGCACAGAGGCTCATTCTGATGGTAGGAACAGGTGCACTCATTATCTTTTTTTTTTTTTTAATGTAATATGACTTTAAAACAAAAATATACCAGGCACAGTGGCATGCACCTGTCATCCCAGCGGCTTGGGAGGCTGAGACAGGAGGATCACAAGTTGGAGGCCAGCCTCAGCAATTTAGCAAGGTTCTAAGAAATTCAGCAAGACCCTGTCTCTAAATAAAATATAAAAAGGGCTGGGGAGGTGGCTCCGTGGTTAAGCACCCCTGGGTTCAATCCCTGGTACCCACCCCCCAAAAAAAAAATTCCCCCTAAGAGTTGATGTAACTCAGAACTACCGTTAGGCCCTTATCTTATATAGATCAGTAAACTGAGGCACAGAAGGAAGAGGGACCGGTTTAAGAATGAACCAAAGGCCAGGCGTTCTTAGGTCAAGTGCAGGGTGCTGCCGGAGTCCCCTCCTGGCCACACAGAAATGCTGTGACTTTTGGGGTCTGCTGCCGGTGAGGGTTGGCCCTCAGGTGGCCCTGGAGATTCAGCCCGGCTGGTTTCTAGGCTGGGAATGGAAGAGACTGTACAATTCAAGACTCCTGTTTCCAGGATCCCCCTAGAACAGCCCCTTCCCCGCAGGGGAGGGTGGGAACCTCTTCATGGCCCCAGCCGTCAATCAAACTGAGCCAGGCAGGTGGAGACACCCAGCAGTTCATCAAACTGAGCCAGGCGGGCGGGGACAGGGAGTGCAGGAGGAGATAAGAGACTGAAGGCAGGCAGGAGGAGCTCATTTCTGAAGAAGGCAGAGATACCCAGGGACAACTTTTTGTTATTAAAAATAAAAGTGTGCTAGGGAAACCTGGTGTTTAATTTTATGCATCAGCCTCACGGAGCCACGGGTTGGCGGAATACTCACTCACACGTTATTCTGAGCTTCTCTCTGCTTTGTTGTTGTTGTTGTTTTCTTTGGGGTTTTTGGATAAGGTCAGCATTGAGTCAGTGGACTGAGTAATACAGATCACCTCCCCAATGTGGTGGGCCTCGTCCAATCAGTTGAGGGTCTGAAGGGAACAAAAAGCTGAACAAGAGCGAATCCACGCTCTCTGCTGACAGTTTCAAGCTAAGACATCAGCGTCCTGCCTTCAGACTCAAACAGAAACACGGGCTCTTCCTGGGTCTCCAGTCTGCAGCCCTCAGAGAAACCACACCACACCCAACGGCAGATCTGGGAGCACATGACCCAGTTCCAACTCTTACCAGGGACTCTCGATCTCTCTTTTTCTTCCTTTATCTCGTCTTCATAACAGACCTCGTAAGCAGACAGACACATGACACAGACCTCGGGAGGGATCAGGCTGGTTGTGGGTATGCGAAGGCAGAGACAGGTCCTCCTCAACTTCTCCCGGGGTTACATTCTAATAATCTCTCACGACTTGCAAACGTGCTGAGCAGAAAGTCCACTTCATAGGACTGACCCACCAAAGAGCAGGACTCAGCCCATCCACCTTAACGCACCCAGAACGTTTCCCTCGGCCTAAAGTTACGCAACGATCTCTCATGCAAAGCCTATTTCGTAAAAATATGTTGACTCTCTCCTGCAATGGACTGAATACTGTATTAAAAGTGAAGAGCAACCATCCGAGATGCCCTTCAATTGATGAATGGACAAAGAAACTGTGGTATATATACACACTGGAATATTACTCAGCCATAAAGAAGAATAAAATGATGGCATTTGCTGGTAAATGGATGCAGCTGGAGACTATCATGCTAAGTGAAATAAGCCAAGCCCAAAAAACCACAGGCCAAACGTTTTCTCTGGTAAGTGGAGGGGGAAAGGGGGAGAAGGAACGAGAGTAGACTGAGATGGACAGTATTATCCCATGTACATGTATGATCACATGAATGTGTGAAGAAGTTACATCGTGCGCAACCATAGAAATGAAAAGCTGTACCCCATTTGTGTATAATGAATCAAAATGCAGTCTGTAAAAATAAAAATTCAAATTAAAAAAATGAAGAGCAGAAAGTTTGGGTGTTTCTGAACTGCTATAAAGTAGAAAAATCCTCAATCAAAACCCCGGTAACTCAGGGACCCTCCACTCGCGAGAGAGAGCTACAGGCATTGATAGCCTGTTAGCTCCGTTTCTCCAGAAAGCTCTCTGCTCATGAGGGAGCACGGAGGAGGTGAGCAAGAGAACTGAGCAGCGTGCCCCCCGCTACTGAGACTCACGGCCCTTGGTTCACACGGTCCCCCAGCAGGGGAGAACCAAACGGAGGCTCAGAGAGGTTAAGTCATCTGTCAGAAAGCAGCACAGCTTCAAGCGGCAGCACCAGGGAAGACAGCTTTGCGGGTGACTTCAGATCAGGCACTTCACCCACCACGTGAGCACCTTCCCCAGGGTGTGAGGCACGTGCCACCAGAGGGGAATGAGATGCCACCCCGAGGGACAGCTTTTTAATTGACTCGTTACATATTTTAATGGTTACGCATCCGTCTTAAAAGGCATTTTAGGAAAAGCGAACACATCCACCTCCTGCGCCTGCTGAGGCTCACCAGGGCTGCCAAAAGCAAGTCATCTAGAAGGGGACACTCAGGGCAGCAGGAAGTGGCTGGGGACACCTGGGGAGGAGGTGTGGAGAGGGACAGAAAGCAAGTCCGGCCACCCCAGCAGGGCCTCTGGCTGGAGTCTCTGCTAAGCTGCCATTTTCCGGGGTTTCTGCAAAAGCGAGGACAAGATGACCGCGAGCTGCACCCGCCAGACAGTCCTGACTGGGCGGGGAGGACCCCAGGGACGGGAGCCGCTCAGAGGCACCCTGAGCCCCGCAGGGCCGGTACACACACGCCCGGCACCCGCAGGCGCCTGGCCACGCGGCCCGGCACGTCCAGAGCAAGAAGGAGGCTCGGCGCTCAGGCTGAGCTGCTGAGGTCACCCGCCACCCAGAGCAGACAGGCCGCCACCCACGCTGCCTCACGTCCCGCCAAAGCGACGAAGTCCAGCTCCAGGTGGCCTTTCTGCCAAGAGCCTCCTGCTGGCTCAGTGGGATGCGTGGCCAGCCTGTCCCCAGGAAGGGTGCTGGCCGCCTCCTGCGGGCATGTGGGCTGGTCTTCCCTGCTGGTCAGCACATCCGCCGGGACCCGGATGCAACGTGGTTAGTGGCACTTGGTGGCCCTCCCAATTCTCTCATCCGTTGACACGTGCAGGGAGGGGAAGTCGTGAGAGCCGGGGCCGCCGCTCAGTCCTGTGTGACCCTGGGTAGCCCGCTCAACCTCTCTGGGCCTCCATGTCCTCAGTTGTGCGATGGACCATCTGACCACAAAGGACACGGCAGCGGCAATGAAATAAGAAACAGCAGGCTCCGGCCACAGGAAGAAAGAGGGGGCTGCCCAGAGAGGGCCGTGGTTCTGCCGTGCTGGGCACAGTGCTTGACTTTCCAGAGAAGGGAGGAGGTGCCGGTCCTTCCCCACTATGCTCATTCGTGATGACTGTCCATGCTCCTCCCTGGGCACCAGGGTCCTCCTCCTGGGCCTCCCTCCACCTCGGGGCCATGAGCATCTCCCCAACCTGAGGCTGCTGGCCTGGATGGCTTTCCTGGCAAGAGACCGATGTCAGGCCTGACCTTGGCTTGGAAGCGCCTCCCTCTGTCCCAGCTCCCCCACCTCTGGTCCCGCAGCTTCCCTGCCCGCCCACCCTGGTGGCTCACAGCAGATGGCAACTCCCCCTGGACCCACCCAGACTCTCCTCTCAGCTCCTACGGCACCCTGGTCCTGCTGGGGGTCGCCAATGTGCTCCATTACTAAATTCCTGTGTGTGTGAGTTTTCCCTCACTGTGACAAAATGACTGAGAAAACCAACTTAAAAAGAGGAAAGGTTCATCTTGGCTCAAGGTTTTGGAAGTGGCTTGGGGGCCTGTGGGAAGGCGGAACGGCATGGTGGGGAGCAAGTGGGCAAGCACAGTCACTCATCTTGTGGCAGCAAGAGAAAGAGGAGGGGGGGGCCAGGGTCCCTGAATCCCCCTGGAGGACACACCCTCTGTGACCTAACTTCCTCCCGCTAGGCCCCGCCTCTTAAAGGTTCCACCACTTCCCAGGGGCACCACAGGCTGGCAACCAAACCTCCATCCAGCACAGGGGCCTTCAGGGGACCTTTAAAATCCAAGCCATAACAATGGACTAGGTTTATCTGCGAGGCTCCGGGTATTATGCTAGGTGCCAGAGATACTAGAAAGTTCTGTGTAAACCACAGGAAGGAATCGCTACCTTCACGGAGCTGACATTTCAAAGGGAGGAGAGCAAGGATAAACGAAAGGAGTGAATCTGGGCCCTTCGATGACAAGGCTGGCGACACCCACAAAGCCAGGCCGGGAAGGTCCCCATTCCCAGCAGGGTGGCTGGAGGAAGTATCACCAGGGCATGAGGTGTCCCTGAAGGAGGGACAGGGCTGGCTTCTTTATTAAAATGGGTGCTGAGGGTTCATGTGCTTTTCCTTCTTTGTTCTATTAAATACCTACTTCAGTAATTTTTTTTTTTTTTAATACTAAGCCAACCTTGCATTTCGGGATAAATACACTGTCCTGCTTACCTTTTTCTGAACTTGCTTCTATTTGATATGGAAAATGGAAAAAAAAAACAGGAAGACCTGAGAAAAAGAAAGTCACCACTGAGGTTGTCCCTGTACATCCCCGCCCAGGGACAGAGCAGTCCCTGGAAAGGAAGCTGCAACATCCATCCTTCCCCAGATACATCCCTTCCCAGTGACGGAGAGCCACACTGAGCGTTGACCCCAGACCCTCCGCTCTCCTCCGTGTAAAAATATTGCCCGCTGAAAACAAACTTCTAAATCCCCACCAGCCTGTTTCCTGAGCACCCAAACTGACAGGCTCACGAGACCACTCCCCAAAATGACCTCTGCAAACTGTCCCTGTCTGTTGAGTGGCTCATTTTCCAGCAGGAAAGTGGGTCCAGCGGCACTGTTCCACCCCTGCACCCCCGATCCTGAACAAACAGCTGAGCAGATCCGTGAGGTCTGCGTCCTACAGGGTCTTTGTGCGCCATGTGTGGCTGGGTGGCTGTGGTTTTCGTCCCCTTGCCAGCTTTGGTCCTGCTTTGTGGTCAGTGTGGTGCTGGGCTTGTAAAAATGAGCCGGGCAGCCGACATGGCGGCGGCACACCTGGAATCCCACCTGTGTGGGAGGCTGAGGCCGGAGGATCAGAAATGCAAGGCCAGCCTCGGCAACTTCACAAGACCAAGTGAGGCCAGGCCAGGTAGCTCAGGGGTAGAGTTCAGAAGAAAAAAAGAGAAAAGTAAGGAAACACTCCCTCCTCCCCTTTCTCCTGGAAGCGTGTGGGACCAATGGGTGTTGGGCTTCCTGTAATGTCTCCCGGGAGGCACGGGTGAGGCTGGCTGGGCCTGGATTGTTCTTGGTGAGGTTTTTAAACACAAATGTCATTGGACCAAACATACCAAGCGGAGCAGAGGCCATCGAAAGCTGCACCCCTTCTGCAAGGTCTTAAGAACCACCCCAAAAGTTGCACCCAGCCAGCAGGGAGGTATAAGGAGGTGGCTGGTCAGCCCTGGGGTTCTTCCATTCCTTCTTGCCACCAAAACAGCTCGGTGGACAGGCCAGCAGGAGAAACCCTGGCACCCGAGTGTCACTGCTTCGGGGTGGGGGAGGCCCACGGCACTTCACCCACCTGCCTCCACCTTCCTCTTTGAGTAACAGCCTCCAGCTTTTCTGTGGGTGCCTGCCTCCACTGAATGCTTGTGTCCCCCAGAGTCCCTGTGTTGAAATCCTAACCTCCAAGGGGACAGAATGAGGAGGGCATTGGGTCCTGAGGGTGGAGTCTGCTGATGGAGGCCACGCCCTTGGCAGGGAGCTACCTGGCTCCCTCCTCCTCCCCACTGAGAAGGCAGGAGTCTGCAGCCAGGAAGAGGCCGGGCCACGGGGAGGCCGGGCCACAGGGCCAGGCTGGAACGATCCGGGACTTCCAGCTTCTCCTGAACTCGGGGAGGCTCTTGGGCTAGAATGTCGTCCTCTTGGTCCCTTAAAAAGAGGATCTGGCCGGAGTCCAGGCACAGGCCTGAAGAACCAAGACCTGGTGACATCGCCTTCACCCCTGCGACTCAGAAGCCTGAAACAAGATCTGCCTGGGCGTGTCCCTCTCGCAAGCCAAAATAACAGCCCCTGTGTTTCACCCAGGCCATTTTGGTTTCCTGTCACCAACATCTGAGGAGGGAGGAGCCTGGAGAGGCGAAATCCCCTCTGCCCCAGAGCCACTTCCTTAAGGCCTGCGGGCTTACTTCATTTGGACCGCGGGGGATGGGACTGAAAAATAACAGCAAGTGTGACTTTCATTTATTATGCGCTTATCATGTGTCAAGCGCAAAGTGAAGCCCAGTGACGACTTTGTTTGACTCCAACAATCCTATTAAAATTCCCAGGTGGCGTGCACCTGTCATCTCAGCGGCTCTGGAGGCTGAGGCAAGAGGATCACAAGTTGGAGGCCAGCCTCAGCCACTTAGCAAGGCCCTCAGCTACTCAGTGAGACTTTGTCTCTAAATCAAAGACGCTGAGAAGATGACTTTGGCCTCCGCCTGAGTCAGTACCCCCGCCCCAAGTGAATCCTTAATGACATACACAAAAGTGCCACTGAAGGAAAACGAGCGATCCAACCAGGAGCTGAGAAGCCAAGGCGCCTCTCCTCACCTATCCCAGGACTGGCCACAGTTCTGGGGTCAACCATGGGGTTCTGACCAAGGCGGGTCTGGCCCTGGCCCTGAGTGAGGCTCCTGGTGCCAGCCCCCCACCCCCACCCCTCTGTCTGCAGAGCAGGTGGCCATTTGTACCAAGGGGTTTTCATTTTTCTGCTCGATTGCTTGCTTTTTAGGATTAAATGAGACATCATGTGCAAAGGGATTGGTAGAAAAATTGGTTCAGGCCACACACACACACACACACACACACACACACGCACGGGGCCCTGCAGTCCCTGGCTGGCAGGGGCAGCTGCTGGACACCCAGCCCTTTGTCAGCCCTTCCCCACTGTTATGATTTGGATCCTAAATATACCCCCAAGGTCCAGGGGTGGAGGCTTGGGCGGCCTGCGGCATCATGGGAAGGTGGTAGACCCCTTGGGAGGCAGAGCCTGGTGATGCAGAGCTCACTGGGGACAGTACCCTTGAAAGGGATATGGGGGCCAGACCCTTCCTGGCTCTCTTTGCCGGGAGGAGGCCTCTGCCTGGAGCTTCCTGCCATCACCCATTACCTCTCCACAGGTCCAGCAGAGCCAGGGGACCATGGACCCCAACCTCTAAAACCATGAGCCACAAGAAACTTTTCTGCCTTTAAGTGTGTGTATCTCAGGTATTTTGTCACAGTGATGGAAAGCTGACTGATAAGCACCATCTGCCTATGTCCAGTCACATCTGAGTAGTTACTTGCATCTTATTTTTAAGTTGATTCTTCTTTACTTAAAAAAACAAAAAAACAAAACACTAAAATATTACACGGGTGTGAACACACAACTCATTTGGCTCAGCCAACATCCAGATGGACCCAAGCAGCATTCTCAGACTCTGGGGGACACTATTAGAGTCTGGGCCCATCTGCCTGTCCTTCCACAAGACAGACAAATATTAAAAAATGTTCAGGAAAGCAGGACGGTCATTGCCAGGGGCTGGCGTGGGGGGAACCCCGGCCAGCGGGTAGCGAGTGTGGAGGTTCAGTTTTGCAGGATGTAAAAACCTGTCCCGCAACACTCCGCCTGTGCTTCCCGCCGCTGACCTGGACACCTCCCTGCAAGTGACCAAGGTGGTGAATCTTACATCGATTTACAATAAAAGAGAAAAATGCAAACCCCAGGCTGATGCTAGAAGAAAACTCGACGTCTGAGAGCCTGGGCGGGGGCTGGGTGGGCGGCAGGGCCCCTGCGGAGCATGCGCAAGGCCGGGCTGCGCCCAGCGCGGCAGGGAAGGCGTTTGCAGATAGGGGTTCTTTCGCGCCTGCGCGCCCGGGTCGCTGCCTCAACTGCGCCCTGCAGAACAGACGCTGGCCAGGGGCCAGGCACCACGGCCGCCCCAAGGTCAGGCCCGAAAGCGACAGTGAAAGAGAGAAGTGAGAGTCGTGCAGAGGAGGAGGCCCGCGGGGGCGCATTCAGTGCCCCTCCGTCCCCCTGCTGGGCGCAGCCCCGGGTGCAGCACAGGGGCAGGTGCGCAAAGAGGAAGTCACCTCGGGGCTGCCCCACCCTGGCAGAACAGGGACCCACAAAGGAAGCAGAAGGCCACAGCCACTGGCAAGACCTCCCTCCTGCGCCCAGAGGGGAAGTGGGCACCGTCTGCCCAGCCCTCCAGGGGCCTCAGGGTGGACAGCCCTCCAGGCCCAGAAACCTAGGCCCAGTCCATGTCCCCAACACCTGACCCGGCAACCCCTTCCTGGCCCCTAACCAAAGCCCACAAGGCCCGCTGTGGCCCGGGGCCTGCCAACCTCCAGCCTCACCTCCTGACACCCTGACCTCACCCAGCTTCCTTCCTTTCTGCCCTTCCAGTAAGCTGGGCACCTCCCCGGGGCCTTTGCACTGGCATGAAACGCCCTGCCTCTCCCGCGGCCTTCCTGCCGCCGCTCTCCAGACATTCCGCAGCACGTGTGTCCCCTGGAGTCAACTCCCGCCATCAACTACACATTCCTCAAAAGCAGGGCATCCCCGGCTCCTTCTCCGTCACGTCCTCGGGACCGGGCAGGTTAAGTGCACCCACTGGCTAAGTGACTGTCCAGCGCTCATCTGTGAACTCCACATTTTCCACCGGTGTCTGTCCCCCAGGACCCACGCTGAGTGTGCACTGTCCCGGGCCCCACCCTCTGGCTGCCAGGTGTTCCCACCGCAGGACACAGTGTATGATTCCAAGACCACGGCAGAGGAAAGAGAGAGACTGGATGGAGCAAAGGTACACACCCCCAAGGTGGCCCAGCCAAGGGACCACCCGTGCAGGTCCGGGGCCAGAGAAGGTGGAAGGAACGGGGTGAACTGGGCCTCCAGCTGGATCAAATGCACTTTTTTGAGGTGCAATTTTTAGTTTGGGGTGCAACTCCCCTTGGGATCTATTTCCTTACTCGACCAGAATCCAGCGCGCGAGCAGCCTCTGTCCCCAAGGCTCTGCGTCCAGAGCCTGAGAAGGCAGCGAGGCAGAAAGTGCTCTGACCTGGTCAGCATGCAGAGGAAAGAAACCCAGCCGTCCCTCCTGCCCCAGCGTCACAAAGACAGAGGGCTCCAAGGTGACCCGCCAGGGCTTGCTGCCCTAGGAATACCCATATCCCCATGTGGTATGGGTCTCTGACCTCCCGTGGTTACCCTTCAGCAAAGACAGAAGGACGGTGAAGATTCCCAAGCATCACCTAGGGTACAACAGGCCCTAAGGACAAGTTCCGGGGTGCTCAGCCCAGAAGGAGCTGCCTGAGCATCCTTACACGGGTGGCTGAGAAGTGCCCCCAGGGTAGGGGACCAGCCTGGCGAACGTATCAGGCAGCTCCAAGGTCCCTTGGGGACACTTTCAGGAAGGCAAGAGGAGAGGAAGGGCGGGCAGCTCAGTACAGGAGGCTCCGTCCAGGTGCGCTGCACCAGGGTCTGTCCCCGGCCTCAGGCAGGGGGACGCTGCATCCTGAGGCCTGGCAGCTTGCACGAGACCTCCTTCCTCTAGGGACAGCCAAGCTGATTGACAGTGGGTTTGAGAATAAAAAGGTTCAAAAGCACCTCCCTTGCCTTAAGGCAGGTCAACCTGGGTGCCAGGGGACTCCAGAGTCAAGCGATCAGTGCAGGGCCAGGCCACATCCGAGATCACATGGCTGCTGCCTGGGTGTCTCCACGCTTCCCAGCAAAGCACCTTCTCAATGACCACCGGCAAAGGAACTGTCCCCCTCTCTACTTCTGGCAGGCCAACCTAAGCCGCTCACTTTCTCTAGGACACGTAGGACCCCGGAGAATCCAGAACACCGTGGGCCTGCGATCGTCTAAGTGGGTGCTGTGCCATCTCCCCGGAAGTCACCGGAAACTCAGGGCGCGCGAGAGAGAAAAGTACGTGGACTTTAATGTCCGCTCATGACCAGCAGAGGCGGCGGCTACCCAGTGGCCCAAGCGCCAGGTTTGAGGATACACAAGAAAGGAGTCCCAAGTGAGGGCAGGAAGGAATGAAAAGGCCAGCTAAAGACAACTGGGACAGTATCAGAATGGAAGGAAAATGGTAGGACTTTTTTCTTTTTAATTTTCCCAGTTTCTTCTATAATGTCATCCCCCTCCCCCCCAGGGCCAAGGACCAAACTCAGGGCCTCACAGGTGCTAGACAAGTACTCTGCCACTGAGCTAATCCCCAACCCTATAATGTCATTTTTGCATGAGTGCAGTGGCGAACGCCTGTGACCCCAGCAGCTCTGGAGGCTGAGGCAGGAGGATCGCAAGTTGGAGGCCAGCCTCAGCAAGCGAGGCCCTAAGCAACTCAGGGAGATCCTGTCTCTAAATAAAATAGAAAAAGGGCTAGGGATGTGGCTCAGTGTTTGAGTGTCTCTGAGTTCAATCCCCAGCTACCCTCCCCCCAAAAAAGGATACCTTTAAAAGGAACTAATGAAATGTACTTTATGAATAGCCTTCAATAACACAAAATAGCTTTAAAAAAAATCAGGAAACGGTTACACAACTAGCAACTCTGGCTGGGTGCAACTGGAAGGATCAGTTAGTCTGGCGAATTAGCCCGAGGCTGTGCGTCCCCTGGTCTAATGGTGGGGGACATGGAGGCCTCTCTATTCGACATGACTCTGCAGCAATCGCTTCCCTCTCTGAATCTCAGACTCTCCCAGCTAAATTGCAGGCAGTTTAGACTCGGCCCCTATAACTCCCCTGGTCCTGAGACTGTCCAATTATGGGAGTTCACCTTGAAGCCACTGGCTCAGACGTGCTGTGATTTACAGCACACTTGGAACTCCGCAGCAAATTCAAAGGATGAGCACCAAGTTCCCCCAGGGGTCTAGCGGGGTTTTAATTTTCTTTGTTTTTCATCTCCCAAGACTTTGTGGTGAACTCCTTGGCTAAAGAGGATATCTCCTCCCAGGTCGATCGAAATGACTGCAGAAATCTTCAGAACCAAAGCAACAGAGGGCTAGACTTGAAACAGCTCGACTAAAAATAAACCATCTTCAATGCTTGATTGACAGAGCATCTTCCTGGGAAGGGAAGGGAAGGAGAAACCCCCCAACACCCCCGAGAAGACTCTGAAGGTAAGCAGTCACACGTCTGCACTGAACACGGAGCATCAGACACTCAACAAATTCTAAGGTACTTAGCGCTTCTCTGATACATCAGAGGTTAGAAATGCTTTTCCCCTTCCTGCAACCAAGTAAATTAAAATCTGCCAACATCCATCAGCTCCTCTGGGGAGGCGGGGAGGAAAGAAAAGAAAAGGGTTGTTATTTTAGAAAAATAAAGTAGCTCACAGGAAGCAGCATACAAACACATCCAAAGGGACCCGCCGGAAGCCAGCTGTTTTTCATAACCAGCTTCCCTACATCAAGGGAACAGACGGCTTCAAGAGGAGAAGGCGCGTGCACGGGCGCCCGGGTATTAACTGACAGCTCGTCTTCCCACTCAAGACAAGGCCCCGGATCAATCCTGAAGGCCAAGTTCAGCCTGATATAAAGCCCCGAATCCAAAATGCAATGGTGGACCGACTGACCTCGGCTGTCCTGATTTTAGGCAGACTTCCAAAAGGGACAAGCCAGGGGAGGGTAATGGAGGGAGCCAGCCTGAGCCCCTGGTACCACCAGACCCACCAAAGGGCTCCATAAATGTGACCCTGGGGGATGGGAGGAGAGCAGGACTAGTTTTTCATCTCCTGCAAGACCAGGAACTCCTTGTCACAGGTGTGGCCCTGGTCACACCACCACAGTCCAGCCTGCTAGAGGCTCCCTTCTTCCCCTATCTGCCGTCTGCAAAACCCAAGGCCTGCACCACCTCAGCCTGCGGCGTGTGGGTCATCAAGGCACGCTCTAGTCTGTGGGTCACCAACCAGTCCCCTCCCTCCCAGTCCTCTCTGTAAAATGGGCCTCTACGGTCTCCTGCCATCAAAGGCTCCTGTCCCTCCTGAAGCAGATCACAAGGTATGAGTCACACCCACACCTCCCCACAAACACAACCCCCACACCAGTCGGGCGCCGAGGATGAGTCCCCTGTCACTAGACCAAACTCCGGACCCTGGATAAGAGACCAAGGCTTTGCACAGCCTGACCAGAGTCCCAGAGTGAGACCAGTGGACCTGGGCCTGAGTCCAGCAGTGAACCAGAATCATAGGTGACGGGGTGGAATCGAGGAAACGGAGGCCAGTTTGGATCTGGGAAGTTGGAGACCGCCCCTGGGAGGTGCAATGTCACTGTCTCCAGAGCCCTTTGATCACCAAGGTCACCTGCCTATCCTACTCCTCCCCAAAGGCTGCAGGCAGGGAACTGCTAACTAATGTCCCCTTGGGCTGCTACCCGCCTAGATCACTCCCCATTTGACCCACAGCATCTCCTGGCCTAGGAGAGAGAGAGGGGGACAGGGCAGGAGCACAAAGGAGACGCTAATCCATGAAAGACGCAGGTTGCGCTCACTTCTTGGGATACCAGGACCCAGGCCATGGTCCCCTCCTTCCTCCGGGGAGGGAGAAGCCTGTGTCGCTACCTTTAAATAAAACCTGCTTCCTGTGCTTGCTGGGTGAGCTGCTCTAGCGTTCACGCTTCCACGTCTGAGGAAGGAGAACGCGTCACCGGTAACCGGCGGGGTCAGATCTACACCCAGGTACGCTCCTCTCCACGCACCCCACATCTGTGTGAGGTGCCTCTTTCTTTCTGGAGGGCAAAATGGGCACCTGCTGGCTGCTACATGCAGGAAATGCAGCCACCATCCTTCAGGACGCGGTGAGAGGTGTCCCGGCCCAGGCAATCCCAACCGCCTGCTCCACGCATGTCAGGTCCTGCGAAAGCCCTTTCCTCCTTTTCTGTCCAGGCCTGGAACGCAGCTGGCATCTGCACAGCGTCCCTAATCCCGATCGACCTCAGATGCATGGAGGCGGAGGAAGGATTGGAACAACTGCCAGCCCAGGAGGATCCCAAAGGTTCCTTCTTGGGATCCGCCTCCCACCTACCCCAGGGGTACCTAGGGTGATCGGTTGACAGATGGCACTGAGAGAAACCCCAATAACCTTTGCTTCCCTATGGGCCATACAGCACCCCACACCCCCACATCCGCTCCCTCCTGGATGCTCCGCTTCTCTGGCCGATCAGACATCAAGAATTCAGATTGTAGGACTAAGAGAAGGACCCGGGAGGATCAGGGAGAGACTAGTTGGGTTCCCCCTGTTCGCAGAGTCTTTCCAGAATCTCCCCATCACTTCCTGTGCTTCCATGTGCTGTGTTCTCTCCAAGATGCAAGAGGGAGGTATTCTAAATCTAAATCTAACTTTTACACCTAACAAGCAGGAGACGTCCCCGCACCCTCCGGAGATTCCTTTAGTCTCCGAGGCAAAAAAAAAAAAAAAGGCAAAAAAGATGCAATTTTTATTTTCGTGATGGGTTTTTCATAATGAGGAGCTCAGAGGGGCGGGGAGGAAAGCAGTCATGTCCGCATGTCTGAATCCCCCAAGGGTCTCTGGCATAGGACAAGCTGGGATCCGAGCACTTTGCCAAAGGAGGACAGAAATAACTTTGGCAAAGCCAGGTGGTGAGAGGCGGGTGTTCTGGACCATAAGGAAGCTCAAGCTGAGGGAGACGCCCCTAATAAAATGAACAGTAGTCTCCGGCCCGGCGCCTGAGGTCTATTTTTTCTTCTTCTCGCTGGGATAGGAGCTTCTCTCTCTACAGTACTGCCAGGTTCACCACCAGCCTGCGTACTGGGAAGTTCCAGATGACCAGGAAAAGTGCCCTTCATATGTCACCAGGCTTGGCCTCCATAATCTCTGTATGAGAGGAGAAGACCTTAAGGAATCACCGGCTAAGGGAGAGAAATCAAGGGGACCCTCCCCCCAACTTAAGACAGAAAAAAATAAATTTAGGGAGGTTTTTAGAGGATCCAAGTAAATATACTGAGATGTTTCAGAACCTATAAAAAGCTACAAGGCCTTTGCTTGTGTTATGTGCCTATCGTGTTCTCTGTCTGTATATGTGTGTGCATTCACGGATCATGTACACAATATCAATATGGCATATGGATAATGAGGGCTCACAAATTAAAATTTTTAAAAAATGGATCCCAATACTTTTAATTCACGTGATCTAAAAGGTTCAATTTCAATTGGGTAAAAAAAAATGAAGGTAAAATGTCTTTAAAATTACTTGACTCACAAGTCTCTCTCGGTGGTGTAACTAATAAAATGTTGATGTCTATAAAATGTCTAATATCCATGGCGTCTAGGGCTTTTCTTCACCAAGAAAGAGAAGGCAAATACTGTTCAATACACTTGTTTGATATCTTGGTTTTTACAGTAAAATAAGTAAATTAGATTTGACATGTATAGGATGTGTTTGTTAGAGACATCTGATTAATCTGCAAAGTTAAAATGCTAACTGTTAAATATAACACCAAGTACTCTTAACTCCTTAAATTTCATGGGGTCACATACTTAAACATCACGGGTGTTTTCATAGATTGGTAAATAAAAAAGGGTTTAAAATTGCTTTATGTCATCACGAAAAACAAGGTTACTAAGAGTTAAGTCCTAACAGGTACAATTCCATACACAAAGTGGTCCAAAAGTTTCAACTGTGTTCCAATTAGAGTACTGTACCTAACAAAGTATTTCTTCTTATTAAAATAACTCGAATGTTTATCTAAATTCTATTTATCTAAATTCAGAAATTTATAAGAGTTGTCTCAGAATGTGAATTAAAAGAGGGGTCAACACACAGGAAAGAGAAAATAGAAGGTCCTAGGTATGGAAATAGATTTAGTAGAAGGGAAAAGTATTTCTGGGTAAGAATGTCTGTGTGTGATGAAATACATGAGGGTCTAAATAAGTGCTAAGAAAGTCTCTGTGTAGGTAATGGGCAAATTTCAACAAGTTTGTGCGCAACTCAGTTGCTTATATGTATGTGGGACAATTAGTTAAAGTTATGTAAGGTTTTTCCCTAAGGTCAAATATGAATGTACTGGTAAAAACCAAAGTTCAATCCGTATGTTTAACTGACATAGATTTCTTATAACATTAATTTACTCTTAACACTGTAAGCAATTGATCTTAAAGAACTTAGTATTTGTACAATTATGATTAAACAACTGTCAGAGTATTGTACTATGTTACAGTCTAAATTTTTCTTTAAAAGCTAAATTTGGTTAATATAAAGGTATCAGGGTAATTGTAAAGCGGTTACTCTTCTTTGTACATGAAATGTGCTCATATCTTCCAGGTATACCAATCTTTAAAGCAGAAAGTTTAAAAGATTTTTATCAAGCTGCTGTTCTCCAAACTAAACTTGTTTGTAATGGTGATTTTAAATGTATAAGAACAGTGAATTTTATGGGGATTTATTTGTATCATTTGGATGTCCTATAACTAGATCTGTTACCAAAAAGGTAATGTAAAATTTTATGTTACTTTTTATGCTGAGGTAAAAAATTTAAATGTATTTTTTAAAAGATTTTTTAAAAGAGCCTCATCTATTTAATGTTGTAAAACATAAAAGCATTTTGTCACACAAAAGGAAAGCTAAAAGCTCTCCCGCCTTTCTTTAATTCATGTTTTAAATGTAATGTTATATAAACTAATATTCACATGGACCCTGGAAACGATATAGGTAAACTTTGTAAAATGATATTTAAGCAAGAGGCCAAGATCAGCTTCAGAACTAGAATACTTCACCTAAGATCAACTAAGAGTCTCACCTTACCTGAGAGAAGGTTCTGCCTCCCAGCTCACTGCATGTTTGAGTAACTCCAAAATAAGTCAGACTCCAGCTCATTTAAAGTTATATTCAAAAGATTGATTTTTGTTGTAAAATTACCATGATCTCAAACAGGGGTCATACGGTAGAACTCAGCCAAAGTTCCAAGGTAGCTATTACACAAACTAAATATGTTTTTACTATGTTAATTCCATTTTGTATTTTCTGTGCAAACTCTGTAACTGTTGCCTGATTACTGTTTTGCAGAGGTACTGCTTCAAGAACAACCTGAATTAATTTGATATAATAGGGCCTCACCTGTAGGACAGATGGGATAATACAGATTCAATTAAACAAAAGGGGATAAATAAATGTAAAGTCATAGATATTGAAGTTAAGCCCAGTACTTTTACTTTATGACTGGCGAGACTGGCTTGCGTATGTTTAAGATTAAGGATGTGTTTGTTAGGGACATCTGATTAATTTGCAAAGTTAAAATGCTAACTGTTAAATATAACACCAAGTACTCTTAACTCAGACCTTGTAAGCCACCAAGTACTCAAATCAGTATTTGGCTCTTGCGCTCAGTCAGCCTGAACCCAGGGAACAGAAGAACTTCTTCTCTAAGGAGCTTTGCAACTCTGGGTCACGCGCCCTCCCGATCAGGGAGATTAATGAGGCCACTAGAGGATGAAAAGCCAATCAGTGCACCTGCAAAGAGGAGGGTCACTGGAAAAGGGAGACATCCCTGATGCTTCCAAAGGAAGCCACCTCATCACGGAGACCCTAACTAGCAGATGGCACTAAAGGAGCTAAGAAGCTGTTCTCAAGTTCCTCAAGAGTGGCCCCTGTGGGAACTCAGCTGGCTCTTTACAGCAGATAGGAACAGGTCAATTTGACCAGCTTGATCTCATACACCTAGTAAAACAGTTAAAACCCACACGTAGCCATTCTTGGGCATTTAAAAGAAGAAACAATAATTAAATGCAACTTAAGGTACACATTTGTGTTAGCTTCAAGAATAAGTAAGACTGGAGGTTACAAAAGGTATTCTTAAGCAGTTTCAAGAGAAACTTCCAGGTTCAGAAATTTTTAGTCAGTTTAAGGCGCACAGATCTTCATAACCGCCTACACAGGTAGGCTTGATCAGTGTTTCCTAGTATGATTATCTGGCCCTAAGAAACGGAAAGAGAGAGATCTCCACTAAACCCAGAGGTCGTACCAATGAAAGGATATTTTACAAAAACCAGGTGACATTAAGTAGCTTAACTATTTTATGGGGACATCGATGACATTAAAAAATAAATGTTGTGTTCACATTCCTGATAACTCTGACCATGTTAAAGATTCACATTCGCATATAAAGGCCTCTGTCCTCGCCAGCCTGTGTGAGGCCTTGTTATGGGAACAACTTCTCAGCTCTTCCACCTCCTGGTGAGAGACTACTGTCATCGTCACCATATTCACTGGCATGTTCCAGAAGTTCCAAAGGTTGCAGATGCTGCAACATTTATTTTATATTAATCTCATCTCAAGACTTCTTTTTGTTTCTCTCCCATGGAAGCACCCACCCCCAGATGACTTTACAACCTGCTCTCCCCCAACCAGGGACCCTTCCATCCACCCCGATTTCTAAAAGGGGCTCCAGACTGCTTGCCCCACGCCGCCCTTTCCAGCTCATAGTCCCATTTCCTTACAGCAGTAAGGAGTCGAAATTAGAGGGTAGAAAGAAGAATTAATGACAGGCGGTAAAATGGGCCTCTACGGTCTCCTGCCATCAAAGGCTCCTGTCCCTCCTGAAACGGCTTACAAGGTCTGATTCATACCCACGCTGTCCACACCTGCCCACAAACCCAATCCCCACACCAGTCGGGCGCCAGGGATGAGCCCCCTGTCACTAGACCAAACTCCAGACCCTGGATAAGACACCAAAGTTTGCACGGTATGACCAGAGTCCCAGAGTGAGACCGGTGGGCCTGGGCCTGAGTCCAGCAGTCATGCCAGAATCATAGGTGACGGGGGAATCGAGGAAACGGAGGCCAGTTTGGATCTGGGAAGTTGGAGACCGCCCCTGGGAGGTGCGATGTCACTGTCTCCAGAGCCCTTTGATCACCAAGGTCACCTGCCTATGCTACCCCTCCCCAAAGGCTGCAGGCAGGGAACTGCTAACTAATGTCCTCTTGGGCTGCTACCTGCCTGGATCACTCCGTTTGGCGCACCAGCATCTCCTGGCCTAGTCGCCTAGGCAGGAAGGAGAGAAAGGGGACAGAGCAGGAGAACAAAGCAAAGTTTAGGCTACAGAAGATGCTGGGCGCTCTCCGTGCTTCTCTAAGGTTCAGACTTCAACATGGGAGGGAGAGCAGCCGCGGTGCCTTCCCCCCCTGCACAAGTCCAGGGCTCCCCCTCCCCGAGCCCGGCCCGCCCGGGGCCCTCCGCAGCGCCGGACGCCCCTCTCCAAGGGCGGCGGACTCCCGGGGCCCCCTTGTCCTGCACACCCCACAGACAGCGCAGCCAACCAGGCCACACCGCTCTCCTCCCGCCGCAGCAGTGCCATGCGCAGTGGCGGCGACCTGCGCGCTCGCCGCCGGGTCACGCACGACCGGCCGCTGGGGCCGCGGCTGCCAGTCCCCGGCGCCCTGTGCGCGCACCGCGCACCTGCCCGCCCCGCCGGCCTCGGGCACCAGCCTGGCCTCCAGGCCGTGCGCGCCGCCGACCACGCGGCCGCAGCCCCGCGCCCGGCCGGCCTCCCCCGCGCCGGCGCACCTGCAGCGCGTCCGCCCGGCCTCCCGGCCGCCCGCCCGCCGCGCTCACCAGCGGTAGCAGCCCTCCGACGCTTCCAGCGTGAAGTTCACGCGCGTGGCCCGCGTGAAGGGCAGCAGCACCTTGGGGATGTTGAGCTTGGCCGCCTGGGCGGCGGGGCCCAGCACCAGCAGCAGCCAGAGCGCCCGCAGCGGCGGCGGCCTGCGGCCCCGCGCCGCCATCCTCGGCGGCTCACCTCCCGCGACCCCCGCGCCCGCCGCCCGCGCGCTCCCCCTGGCGCCCTCTCCCGCCCACGCGCGCCGGGCCAGCAGGTGATGCGCGCAGGCCGGGGGCGGGGCGGCCTCGGCCTGGCCACTTCCTGGGCCCCAGCGACCCGAGCGCGGGAACTGAGGGGGCCGAGCTCGCCGCGACCCCGGCCCCGCCCCGCCAGTCGGCGCGAAGGGAGGGCGCGCGCGTGGCAGCCGGTGCGCGCGCCCGCGCAGCACCCCTGGACCACGCGGCGGCTCAGCCGGCCTCCAAGTTTATCGCCACTGGTTTTAAACCGTTGGCTCCTACCGAGCGCCAATGGGGAGCCTTCAAACCAGCCCAAGTCAGTTCGTTGGGCCAAGATCTGCACCTCTGGCGGTAGAGCCAGGCCTGAGCGCTGTGACCAAGCCACTGCCAAAGGACATGCACCCCAGGACTTCTGGCAATGCGGAAGGTCCAGAACATGCCTCATCCCAGTACACACTTCCCAGAAGAGGGTCCCCAAGGTGCTCAAGGGGACGCTTCCTACTGAAGGACAAGGGCCCAGGTTTCCTCCTAGCAACCATGACAAGGAGGTGTGAGGATCCCCATTTTTCCAGTTGAAAATTGGTTAAACAGACCCAAGATTACTTCCCAGTGGCAGTTCTGGGGCCCTGTGATCCCTGTACGCTCATGACCCACAATGACGGAGGCAGGAGACGGGAGGCCAGCCTCTGATCTGCAGCAAGGTCTATGAACAGGCAGAGGTAGACCCAGGTTCTGGGTATGGAGCTGGTGCCCGGGTTACAGAAGGAGTCTGGGTTTTATGGTTTCATCGGAGACTGGACGTGCACTTGGACCTTCAGGGACCTACTTGTGCAGATTAAAATTGTAACTCAGGAAGGCAGTTTTAAAAATTCCTACACTCACTGTCCCTGGAAAAGCTCACAGCTCGGTGCTCCTGCTCGTCTTCCTTCCTTGGGACCCACTGTTACCCAGAGCTTCACCGTTTGCTTTTCTCCCTGCAGGATCATCGGCAGTGGATAAGGGCGAAGGCCAGGGCCCAGTGTCTCAGTATGTGTCTTCTCCTCCTTCAGGATCCATCATGGTTGGGAAGGGGTGAGTGTTTGCTTTTGGTGGCGATGCTGGGGTGGAGTCTGCCCTTCCCCTTGGGTGCACTGGGAGAGGCTTCATGTGTGGCTCACGCCTCCTTCCTCCCGGGCCACCCTGTCCCTCCGTTTTTCTTGGGGAGCTGTCTTGCAGGAATATTATTTTCCTTAACCCTTCATTCAAGATTCTGAAAGGGGAGAGAAAATTGGCACACAGGGTCAGATGTGGCTGCTTTGAGCTGAGAAGGGGTGAAGTGAGAGAACCCTCCTTTCAAAGTTCCCTGGTGGGGAGGGGCTTGTGGGGAGGGACCCTGAGGTCATTGCAGGCTACATCCTCCTTTTGTGGTTTCAGAAAGTCAGGCTGTGACCGGGGCAGGGGTGTGTTCTAGGAGGCGGTTTGAGCTGGGCACGTTACCTCATTAAGAAACTGCTTCTGTACAAAATTAAGAATAGGGAAAGAAAGGTGAGCATTCATTAATTTACTAGTGCTAGGAAAACAATTTTCCAGTGTCAAAGGAATATTACACGTCAAGTATGTAGCAGATAAAAGAGTTGGGACCCTATTTTACTTAATCAAGGTCATTGCACCCCATTTATATTTGGGGTGCACTCTCCACGATTTCAGGAATCCAGGTCCTCTAAAGCACAGCAAGCATGATAAACTTTGCAACCATATTTTCCTGATGTTTTAACCATCTCCATCCTGCTTGACCAATGATGCAAAACAAGAACAGAGATAAAATTTACAGTGTCGTTATAGCCAGTAACCCAGCTACATGAGTAGAAAATTATTCAAAAGGGTGCAGAGAAAAAAAAATTCCTTCAGGTAACCTGTCTCAGACCTCTTCATTATTAAAAGTAGGTGCTTTTGCACTGGCCAGGGCCAGAACCTGAGATTGTAATTTTAACACATCCAAAGAGGCATTATGAAAAGGATCACATCCCTGATCAATATGTACTTGAGTTTGTCAGGTCTCAATAAAGTTTGTTTTGAAAATGTTGAAAGAAATGAGTGGCTGGTGTCTGCTGGTGCATTGCCACCAGGTGATTGTCCCAACCACGATGACAATGACAGCTATTAACCCGCAGATAAAACATCTAGCATTTTTATAGGGCTGCTGCTGGCCTTTGGGAATCCTAACAGGTTATTGTGCACTTTGTCATATAGTTTGACTGACACATTGTTGACACATACAATTTTCACATTTAATGTTGTTAAGCATCATATTGTACTTGAACAAGGCCAGACAATAAAACATCAGTATTTAATACACCTGCTGTTAGATAGAATTCCTTATGCAAGGAAATATTAAGACGGGTAACATTTTTAAGCTTAATATATTGAAACTCACTGTTCGAGATTTGAGAAGACTCCTGTGTCAGACCTTCTTTCCATATTCCAGGTGGACCTGGAACGTTAGTCTCTTACCACTCCTGATTGATTTACATAGAAGCAGCATCTTCTCCTGGTAGGGTTTGCAAGCTGACAGATACCAGGGAGTCCAACTGAATTTGTAAAGTCAGTACCAAATCGGTGACCTGTTGGATATCTGCAATAACCTGTGCTGCTTTTAATAGTGAATGGAGGTCCCTAACCCTGCTGCTCCTGTGTTGATCCTAGTGGATGTTTATAGCCCTGTGAGTAAGGGAATAATTTGGGGGTGGGAGGTTCCTACATCTGCTGTGTGGCAGGCTTTGGTTGTGAGGTAAAGTGTCGGTTTGAGGAGTAATTTTGGTAGGCAGGGATAAATATGTGTCTCCCAAAGGAATAAAAGCTTCAGAATTCAGGGACATCAGGGTTAGGGGATTGATACACGTGTAGGTCTGAAGTTCCATTAGAGGAACTATTGTCTTTCTTTTTAAATGCCCAGGAATGGCTATGTTTTGGTTTTAACCGTTTTGCTACCTGATCAAATTGGCCTGTTCCTATGTGCTGTAGAGAGCCAGCTGAGTTCCCATAGGGGTCACTTGTAGGGAACTCAAGAGCAGCTTCTTAGCTCCTTTAGTGCCATCTGCTAGGTAGGATCTCCTTGATGAGGTGGCTTCCTTTGGAAGCATCAGGGATGTCTCCCTTTTCCAACGACCCTCCTCTTTGCAGCAGGTGCACTGATTGGCTTTCTGTTCTCCAGTGACCTCATCAATCTCCCTGATCGCGAGGTCGTGTGGCCCAGAGTTGCAAAGCTCCTTAGAGAAGTTCTTCCATTCCCTGGATTGAGGCTGACTCAGAGGGCAAGGGCCAAATACTGGTGTTCTTGGCCCTTTTGTTTTAATCTTGATTTTAAACTTGATCTTAAATATCCAGCAAGCCAGGCTCATCAGTCATAAAGTAAGAGTACTTACTTTAACTTTAATGTTCCCCTTTTATTTAACTGGGGTCTGAATAGTACTGGAAGGTACCATTATATACTATCTGTCTTGTAGGTGATGGCTTATTATCTAAGGTTAACCTAGGTTCTGTGTTCTTGAAGCAGTACCTCTGCAAAACATTAACAGGCAACAGTTTAGAGTTTACAAAGAAAATACAAAATGAAATGAGCAAGAGTGAAGCCATATTCGGTTTGGGTAATAGCTATCTTGAATTTTGACTGAGTTATACATTATGTTCCCCTATTTGAAATTACAACAAAAATCAATCTTTTGAATACAACTTTAAATGAGCTGGAGTCTGGCTTCTTTTAGAGTCATTCTAACATTTCATATACAAAGAAGAGTGACCGCTTCACAATTACCCTGATATTTTTATATGAACCAAGTTTAGCTTTTGAAGGAAAATTTAGATTCTGTGAGATAGTGTAATACTCGAAAATAGCAGTTAGTGCTGTGCTATAGACTCAATTCCTTCAAGACTAATCGTTTTAAAGATTAAAATTTAATAGACACAATGTTAAGAGTAAATTAACCAGACATTTCTAACAAACATTATGAAGATCAATCCCATCTATGTCAAATCTAATTATTAACTATAAGAATCAAGGTATCAAACAAGTGTATTGAACAGCATTTACCTCTTCCTCATTGAAGAAAAATCCTAGACGTGAATTTATACCTTTACATTGTCATCTATGCACCCCATGTAAACTCGAACCTTTTAAACCATGTGAATTAAAGGTACTTGGATCCATTTTTTTTATTTTAATTCATGAGTGCTTATTATTGATCAGCCAGTTTTGGTATCATGTACATGAGATCTGTACGCACGCACTTATATAGACAGGCCACACGACATACACGTAACACAGAAGCAAAGGCTTTGCAGCTTTTTGCAGGTGAATCTCCATTGCAATGTTAGAGGTGTTTAAAACAAACAAACAGCAGGCTGGGGAGATAGCTCAGTCGATAGAGCGCTTGCCTTGCAAGCACAAGGCCCTGGGTTCGATCCCCAGCACCGCAAAAAAAAAAAAAAAAAAAAAAGACTAGAGTTGAATAAAAATAGTGACCGATCAGAAAAACATTAACCTAGGTATGTAGGGTCAAAATTATGAGCTTGAAAAATATAGCATTTAAGAAAAACTAAACAAGAGTCCTAAAAGAAAAAAAATGATAATGGCCATTAATTATTTTAGTAAAATAGCATGAGAAAGAGAGGGGCAGAGAGATGAGGGGGGGATACCTTAAATTGACCCTTTTTCCTTTAGTTTCCGGTCCCCCACTCAGTCTTCCATTTGCATTCTAGTGCAAGCTTCCGCTCAGCCTGGGGGTGGAGGGAGTGCTGCCCAGGGCTTTGTAACCCCTTTTCCCCCAGTTGGTCATCAGACCAGGTTTTGATGTAGAAAATTGTGAAACATTATCTCTTATTACTTCTGAGGAATGAGGCTGCTCTGTCATACTCCTTACTGAGACAAGCCACTGGCTGTTGGGCGGGTTAGGGTTCTATTTCCCTCTCAGGGACAAGCAAGTAAAATTTTTGCTCCAGAGATAAGTTGAGGGTAGGGGCTTGTCATAAATCTCCTTTTTACATGACTTTGGACTGGGACCTCACTCATCATGGAGAGTACTCATTAACCTTGGGGCAATTTTTGTGGGGCTGGGGATTGAACCCGAGGCCTTGCGCATGCTAGGCAAGCTCCCCTACCCACTGAGCTATATTCCCCAGCCCCTAGAATCTAATTCATACTGTGTCCAAATCTGAGTGCTAAGCCTAAGGAGATATTTGATATTTGGGAGGAAAGGTTCTTAAAATTACTGAGACAACCCAAAGGGGAGTCGTGGGAATGGACTGACGGGTTCCCATGTTGGGGAGGCAGGATCAGGGTGTTGGATGAAACCAAAGCATCTCCTGGATCCTGTCCAACACCAAGCTGGACGGTCCCACCAGCTAATGGGGGAACATCTTGACCCCCATTTCAGTGGTGGAGTCCTGTGAGCCCAAAGGCGGGGTCTCCAGGCAGGGCGCCTCTCAGCTAGAGACCAGATGGATGGATGGATGGATGGGTGGATGGATAGATGGGCAGACGGACAGAGTTTTACCTCTCTGGAGAATTTAACGGCAGGCCAGTGTTGGATGCAGGAACAAAAGGTCAAAGGGGTCTCTGATCTCGAGGTCTTTGGGGTATCAGGGGTGTGGGAAGGGGGTCGGCAAGAGGATGCTTCCAGCACCAGTAAAGGACTCGATACAAGTCCGTGCATTGTCCACGCAGCATAGGCCACGAAAACCTAGCCCAGGGCTGGGGTCGGTTACGGGTCCTGTACCTGTAGCCGTTCAGCCAAAGCAGAATCGGAGGGTGTGGAGGGTCTCTTTCTGCAGGATGGGGAGGGAGGTGGGTGAGCAGCCAGTCTAGGGATTCAGCAGTAGCTGCATAGGCCGAGACTGGGGTTCCCCCGACCTCAGAGAGGCTTGGGGGTGCCGGACACCTCATCGGTCACTTCCCAGGTCCCAGGGGAAGCGGACGGGTGAAGGCCAGGGCCCAGCATTTCAGTATGTGTCTTCTCCTCCCTCAGGATCCACGTGGTTGGGAAGGGGTGAGTGTTTGCTTTTGGTGACGATGTTGGGGTGAAGTCTGGTCTTCCCCGCGGGGCCCTGGGAAAGGGGGCACTGGGAGAGGCTTCATGTGTGGTTCAGTCCCCTCTCTCCTCCCCGGTCACCCTGCCCCTTCATTTTTCTTGGGGAGCTGCCTTGTAGGAATATTAATTCCCAGAACCCTTCCATCCCTAAGCCCATGCTTTCTGCGCTGAACCCTCTGCTTTCCGGAAGCCTAAAGGCAGCTCCGCACAGGTCAGGTTCGGAGACCCAACAGGACCACAGCACACGGGAAAGCTGGGCCTGGCTGATTCCATCTGAAGAGCGGAAACTGAAGATCTTCAACTGAGTCTGCGCTTTGTTCTCTCTGGGTTGTTGGGGGTCAGCAAGTAGGAAGTGCTTGGCAGGGGATCTCAGAGAAGCCTCCACCCTGCAGGGATACCCGCCTAGGGAAGTCAGAAGACTGGGGAGGTTCAGAGCCCATGCCTCCGGACAGCGGGACTTTGCAGTGACATGAGGGGGACCTGGGTTACCCTCGAAGCCTGAAGACCCCAGAAACAAGAAATGCCGGTGGAGGAGAGATTTCTCTAGATCCCGGAGCCGGAAGGGGCGGGAATGCCTCTCCCGCATGGAACCACGCGTTCTGGGAGAGGAAATTCCAATGGGTTCCTTCTCCAAACACAAGAAAGCAGAGTTTGGAACAGGCGGCCTCAGAAGGGATAGCCGGGACAGGGCTTCCTCCGCGCTGCTCATGCAGCCAGCACTGGGGACAGGCAGTGTGGAATAAGGGGATCTGTCAGATGGAGGGATGGAGGCCATCTGAGTCTGCAAGCTGGAGAGCGCCCCTGGGAGGCTGGAAGGTCGGCCTCAGCGCCCTGTCTTCACCAGGGTTACCTGCCTAACTGCCCCTGCCAAAAGGCTGCAGGCAGGGAGCGGCTGACCACTGTCCCCTGCCTGAAATCCATGGGCCCTTCCCCTGCCAGCTGCTGCTCCCCTTCCCCCAGTCAGAAGGCAGGAAGGACGAGTCGGGGAGCGGGGAACAAAAGAGACCCTAACCCATAAAAGATGTAGGGTGCGCTCACTTGGGCTTCTAGAACACCAGCCACGGCCCCCTTCTTCCTCCCTCCCTCCCTCCCTGCTTCAGATGCGCTCGCCTCCACCTGCTGCTCCATGTCCAGGCTCCAGCGTGACCGGGAAACGGGGGTATCACACAAGCCCAAGCTGGGCGAACCCCAGGCCTCAGGCGCGCTAGGCAGGAACCACCCAGCCCCTGCCCCAGCCCCTCGGGACTCGCTCCTGGGCTGTTAATGACGGCAGAGTTCAACCCAAACGGCTCCGCGGTGCACAGAGCGCCTCTCCGCACCGCTCCCCACGGGAAGTCCGCGCTTTCTACACCGTGCGTCCTTGAAAATTTTGAGAAAATTTATATATATAATATACAAAATTATACATAGTTATGATTATATGATATACTATTATGTATATTAATTATAATATAATAATAAATTATTATAATAATAAATAATCATAATACATAATAATATAATAATAAATTATTATAATATTATTATGTATATTATTATGTATAATTACATAATATACTATTATGTATAATACTATACTATATTATGTATATACATAATATAGTATATATAGTATATATTATAAATATAATAGTATATAATATTAATATATAGTATGATATCTTATATACAATATAGTATGATATATTGATATATAATATAATATTTATTTTATATATAATTATAATTATATATGATATAGTATATTAATATATAATAATAATAGTATGATATATAGTAATATAATAGTACAATAAGATATACTATATTATGTATAATAATACTATTATGTATAATTATATAATATACTATTTTGTATATTGAGGCCCCTGGGCTCAATCCCAGTAAGTCCCCCCACAAAAAAGTTGTAATTATTACATAATTATATTTATATAATTACATAATAGTAATATAGCATATATTACATAATAGTAATATAGCATATAAATATGATTATATAATTATATGATTATAATATAATATGTAATTATATATATAATTCATATATATATGATTTGTATATATAAGTATGTTATATGTAATCATATATATAAATTACATATAATTTATATATAAATTTATGATTTATCTAATGAATAAATATATAAATATATGATTACCTATAATTATATAAGTATAATATAAATATATATTTATAAATATATATAATTATTATATATTTTATAATTATAATTATATAATCATATATATGATCATAATTATATATTTATAAATCATATAAATATAATTATATTATATATAATTATATGTATAATATATATTTTCTCAAAATTTTTATATAATAAAAATATATATATATATAAACTCTCCTCCCTTCTCTCCATCTCTGTGTGTACATATCGCCCTTTCCCTCCCCCTCCCTCTCTCTATGTACACATACATGCACATACATACATGTAGTGTGTGTCTCTATATTTCCCTTGTCAGACAGGTAAATAAATAAGTGAAAGGGACCAAGCAGGGCACAGAGGGACTGGAGCTCTGGTCCATTGGCATCATGAGTCCCTGTGGCCCCATCTTGCCAAGACTCCTGTTTATGGAAGAGAAAGCAGTAACGTGGAATTTTAGGTAAAACGTCTTGGTTGTAAATGACGGCAACTAAACGCAGGTAAACAAATGCAGGTGGCACATTTGTGTCATCCCAGCGGCTCAAGAGGCTGAGGCAGGAGGATTGCTAGTTGGAGGCCAGCCTCAGCCACTTAGTGAGGCCATCAGCAACTCACTGAGACCCTGTCTCTAAATAAAATGCAAAATAGGGCTGCAGATGTGACTTCGTGGTTGAGGGCCCCTGGGCTCAATCCCAGTGACCCCCACCCAAAAAAGATGTATAGGCTCTTGGACAATTATCCCAGAGAAATAAAAACGAGTGTTCACACAAATCCTGACACATAAGATGATGCATCATGCACACAAACTGGAAGCAGCACAGAGATCCTCATGGATAATGGTCAAATCACATTGTGGTACATTTACACCGTGGAACATTATTCACCAATAAAAAAGAGTGAACTGTTGACATACAACACACGTGAATCCCCAGGAAAGTATGCCCAGTGGCAGGGGGAGTAATCAGAAAAGGTTACTGCTATGGCGTGGTGTGGTTTTGAGTGCCCCCACCGAGACTCCATCGTGAGTACAGGCTTGGTCTCCAGGGTGACAGTATTGGAAAACGTTATGGGAACCTTTAAGAGGCAGGACTCGGTGGGAGGTCACTAGGGGCACACCTTCAGAAGGGACCATCGACCCCACTTTGTCTCCTTCCTGGGTCAAGATGTAACCCCTCCACCTGACTCACACTCCTGCACCTGCCATTGGACATTCACTATGACATCCTCACTAGAACTGAGCCAGTGCAGATGCCGTACCCCTGAACCACCAAAACTGTGAGCTAAATAAACTTTCCTCTTTATAACATTAGCTGCCTTGGGTATTGTGTTGTAGTAACAAAGCTGACTAATGTGAGTACATACTATATAATTGCATTACTATGATATTCTTGAAATGACCAAATGACAGAAAGGGAAACAGGTGAGTAATTGCCAGGGATGAGGGATGGGGTAAGGGGTGGGAGATGATTAGCCTATAAAGAGATAATTTGGAGCAAGGTGGAGTGGTGCACGCCTGTCATCCCAGCAGCTTGGGAGGCTAAGGCAGGAGGATCACAAGGTGGAGGCCAGTCTCAGAAACTTAATGAGGCCCTGAGCAATTCAGTGAGACCCTGTCCCTAAATAAAATATAAAAAGGGCTTGGGGTGTGGCTCAGTGTTCGACTGCTCCTGGGTTCAATCCCTGGTACTCCCCAATGCCCAAAAAAGAATATGGAGAATTCAGTTGGTGACAGACATATTTTGCATCTTGACTACATGTAGGTCAACTGTGTGGCTTCCCATGATGTTAATGCTGGGGGAAGCAAGTACCTGGGATTTCTCTGCATTATTTCTTACAACTGTAGGTGAATCCAGTTATCTCAAAGGAAAAAAAAAAAATACTTGATTGAACAAATTTTAAAAAGCAAAATATAATTAGGCCTCTGGAGAACGTCTGAGTGATCCCAGTTCACTGACTGCCTGCTGGCTTGCTTTAAAGTACTCAGGACTTTTTATTTTATTTTATTTTTTCCCCAGAAGACAGCAAGGGAAAAATAACAAAATAATGGCAAAAACATCCCCCCACCAATTGGAGATTTTTTTCAGTCTTTACATTGTCCTTCAACTTATCTCCCTTCCCTTGGTTCCTTCCGGTCATCAATAAATCTGGTGTCTGGGCCCAGCTGGCGGTCCTTGGTGGCTTCTTTGTGTGACTATTTCCACTCGGGCCCCTGAGCCCCTTTCCCTGGGTATCAGTGCTTTGTCGGAGACGCAGGGAGGCAACCAGGGACAGAGGCCTGGGCAGACCTTCGGGCCCCAGGCACAGAGGCCCTTCGGGACAGAAGAGGCCGCAGATTTGTGCGACACAGTTGTCTATCGAATCCAATATTTCCTGTGACTCCTTATCACTGCCTCCCAAGCTCTGTCATTTCCTAGCACCCTAAAATGTTTGTCTTTATAAATCCAAAATACCACCTGGACTGCTAATACCTCTTCCTCTTCCAATCCGACTGTTTTCGTATGTTTATTGAAGAAGCAAACTTTGCTGCTTCTGTTCGTAGAAAACCAGCATCAGCTGCCAAAACAGAAGTAGGCATAAAATAAATACAAGAGGACCAGGGGATGTCATTTGGTCACAGGGACGCGCTGCTTCCTGCTAAAAGCTCAGGCCTGTTTCTTCTTTAAAAAATTTTTGAGTAGTCGATGGACACAGTGCCTTCATTTTGTTTTATTTATTTTTGTATGTGGTGCTGAGAATCGAACCCAGTGCCTCGCACGTGCTAGGCAAATCTTCTACCTCTGAGACACAACCCCAGCCCTCAAGCCCTGGTCTTAAATGGGAAGATGCCACATCTGTGTCAGCATTAAAGATACAACTACAGTCACTTATGGCTTTCTTTGGAGAGCTGAGGATTGAGAGAGAGTTGTTAAGGCACCCAACTCTCCCTGGGGAGAGCTGTCCTGTTGAAGCTTAGCCACCCTCTTAGTCATTTTAAAGAATCATTTTATGGGCTGGGGTCGTGTGGCTCAGTGGTAGAGTGCTTGCCTAGCATGTGTGAAGCCCTGGGTACGATCCCCAGCACCACATTAAAAAATAAAAATTCAAAAACCTAAATAAAGGTATGGTGTCCATCTACAACTAAAAATATTTTTTAAAAAATCATTTTATAAGGCAGAACCTCAGTCACAAAATAACCTAATGAAGCCAAGCAGCTATCCAGTTCGGTGGCCACCATCTGAGACCAATTCTGTCCCTTCTACAATCAGCTTCCACCACCCTGTCTCATTTTGAAACGGATCTAAGACATCTGATCATCCTCATCTGTGTTGCAGTGTGTATCTCTCAGAGATAAGGACCTCTCTCTATATAATTCACACCACAATGCTATTATCAGGCCTAAAATCTTAATAATTCCTGAGTCGTGAAATACCCAGCTAGAGTTCAAATTTCCCACCGTCTCTCAAATACCCTAATCTCTCTCTCTCTCTCTTTTTTTTTATCATTTATGTTTAAAAATCAGGGTCGCCAGGTGTGGTAGCCCGCACCTCTGGTCCCGCTACTCGAGAGTCTGAAGCAGCAAGTCTGCTGAACCCCAGGAGAGCAAGATCCCATCCCCAAAAGAGTCAGGATGCAAACAAGGTTCCTGCCTTGCGGTTGGTGGAAACGTCTGGTCCGCATCCCCTGCCATTTCTCTTTTCTTTCTGCGACTTCAGGTCGGCCTATTATCTGTGCAATAGAGGGTGCATTTCAGAGCACCCCAAGCTGTAACCTGCCTCCCCTGGGTCCCACCCAAAGGCCCTGACCTGCAGGGAACCTGCTGCACCCGGCGTGGCGATTTCCTCCTTGCAATTCTGTCCTGAAGCGCTTTGTTCCCTTTGGCCTTGGGTCCTGGGGATCACAGCCAGGGAGGGCCTCACCCTGCGCGTGCTAGGCAAGCACTGAGCTGCACCCCAGCCCTGTCCTCAAATTTGGGGTCAGGATCCCCGGGAAGTTAGGAAACGGACACCCACCGCGGACCCACGCACCCTCTCTGAACTGGAATCTCAGCTTTGAGGAAGATACGGAGGCAGAGTCTGGGAGTGCTGGAATGTCCCCCGTCTGCCAGTCATCATGCTTAAAATAATGGCCTTCACTTAATTACAGACATCACCGCTTCTTATCGCTGCCCAGACCTGCTGTCCGCTGGGGGACGCGTTTTCTGTGTTGCACTTACTCCAACCGGAGAGGGTTTTCTTACGCTGACCACGTGCGTCTTCTGCCGGGATCCCTGACCTCCGGCCTCAGCTTCCTGAGAGCCACTCCCTTCGTCCCCACGGCATTGCCAGAGGACAAGAGCAGCGCAGTGAGTGATCTGCAGCCAGCTGGCCACGCCCCGCCGGCCTCCACCTGCGGGTGATTGCAGCTGCCTCCGGCGGACTCTGGCAGCCCAGGCTGGACACAGGAGGTCCTCGGACATCACCAGACGGCCCCTCCTGACCGTCCAGAGCTGCGCCGCCCACCTGGCTGCTCCCACGGTCCGTTCTGTGATGGCTGATCTTGCAGGTCACGTCGACTAGCTGTGGGTGGCCCAGACAGCTGGTCACCCGTTTGTTCTGAGTGTGTGTGCGTGCACATGCGTGGAAGAGCTGAGCATCTGGATCTGCGCACTGCGTGAAGATCCCCGCTCCCTGAGGGGCAGCAGGCAGCACCCAATTCACTAAGGACCCAAGCGGGACAAAATCAAAGATGGAATAAAGGCAAATTCACTCTCTGCTGGAGCTGGGGACACCTGTCTTTTGCCCCGGGACCCTGGAATGCCTGGATTTCAGGCCTCCAAACTCTGAGACGTAGACCAGTCACCCCTGCGCCCCCCGGTCCACCTTTCAGGCCTTCGGGCCAGACTGGGAGTTCCATCTCTGATTCCCTGGGTCTCAGATCTCAGTCTGGGACTGATGTATGCCACCCGCTTCCCTCATTCTCCAGCTTTGCGGATAACAAATTCTGGGACTTCTCAGCCACCGTAATGACACAGGATCCTCCCAATCCTACTCCTGGGTGGGTATCTATCTGGAAGAACCGAAGGCAGGACTTTTGCTCAACTGGGTTCACAGCAGCATCATTCACAATAGCCAAAAGACGGAAGCAACCCAAGTGTCCATCAGCAGACACACAGATGAGCAAAATACACCGTATGCATACAAGGGAACATTATTCAGCCTGGAAAAGGAAGGAAATTTTGTCAGAGGCTGTGACATGGAAGAACCTCTGAAGCACTATGCTAAGTGATATCAGTCAGTGACCAAGGTCAACTATGATATGATTATCGGATGTTTCTTGAGACTCTATAGAGAAATTCATAGGGACAGTTGAATGGCCGTTGTCAGGATCTGGGGTATAGCCTGGGGAGCTATTTTCTCATGGGTACAAAATTTTAGTTTTGTAGGACGAGAAAGTCTGGAAATTGGCTGCAGACCAAGTGAATCTATTTCGTGATCCTTGACTGTACTCTTTAAAATAGTTCAGATGGTAAATTTTGTGTTTTGTGTATTTACAATGATTTTTTTTTTAAAGTCATTTAAAAACCGACAGTAGCCACAGCTGTTCTTTAGAACTGAGACAGAGGTTTCTCCCGGACATTTTTTAATTATGCCGTGCATGGTAATAATACAACCTTCCAAATGCTGGGTGGACAGTGCACCCCCACGGCCTGCAACCACGGCAGACTGCGGCTCCCACAATGCACCGCGGGACACAGCTGACATTGACGTCCCCGCGCGTGCTGGCCAGGTCCCGGCTCCGCTGCTTGTCCACTGTGGCCCTGAGAAAGTTACTTAGTGGTGTTCTCCTCATGGACGCGGAGACCCTCCTGGTACCCAGCGCACGGATGGAACAAGGTTGATCACCATTCATGGACTCTGCCTAGCGGAGTTTCTAGAATAGTCCTTTTTCAAGTTTCAGTTCCTGGGAGATCTCACTCCTGCCATTCATCATCAGACAAAAACACCTCTTCAGATTCCTTTTAATTTGAACTATCTGCCAACATCTAAAGCTCGGGGTATTTCACGTGCAACCTGGTCTTATAACTTCTCTTGAAAAAATCAGAAGCTCTAACAACACTGGGCCCATATTCCCACACAGCCTTGGCAGAGGGCAGATGATTGGCAGCTGCTCTTTTTATTTTTATTTTCGGTACCAGGGATTGAACCCAGGAGCGCTTAACCACTGAGCCACATCCCCAGCCCTTTTTATGTTTTATTTAGAATCTTACTGAGTGGCTTAGGGTCTCACTAAATTGCCGAGGCTGGCCTCTACCTTACCATCCTCCTGCCTCAGCCTCCCCCATAGCTGGGATGACAGGCATGCCCCACTGGCAGCTGCCTTGTAGTGAAGGGTTTGCCATCTTTCCACTTTGCCACAGTCCCCACCATCCTCCAGACTCCCAGTCACCTTAATCATGGTCACGACCTGCCAGTCCAATAGGCCTAGGAGGGTGCAGCCCCTGTTCAAGAACCATCTATAACCTACCTCTCCGCCCTCCCTCGCCCTTACCTTTAGATGAATTAAATAAAAAATCACTTCCTCTCTCAAAGGACTCTCTCTGGACTGCAAAATGAGACCAACAATTTCCATTTCACAGGGGGTGCTGAGCTTACCAAAGGATACATTTAATATAAAAGCAGCTGGTAACCGTAAAAAAAAAAAGCTTGTAGTGGAAGTAATTGCTTATTCTCATGACGACAGAACAGTCGCTGTGCACGGCCCCCGGCAGGCGTCCTGGGGATGCAGCTCAGTTGGCAGAGTGCTTGCCTAGCATGCCCAGGGCATTAATCCCCAGCACCACCAAACCCCTCCCTCGCGCCAAAAAAAAAAAAAAAAAAAAAAAAGACAAAAAACAGAGAGGGGAGGGGGATGGAAGGAGGGGCCTGGGGCGTGGCTTCCGTCTCCCTCCCCCACACAATATGCAGCTGTTACTGCCTTGGCGGGTTCTTGTGCCCCATCAGATGACTCGGATAAAGGCCCCGTGCTTTGCAGGCGGGGACACATCTCTGCATGTCATCGCGTGTGGCAAGGGACTTCCAGTCGCTCCTGGCTCCTCCCCATCCGGTCACCACCCTGGGATGAGCTTTTTACCATGCTAATGAAGGTCACCTGCTGATGCTTAGTGACCATCCCTCACATGCACGTGCCCCTCTGCTGTCTAGAATTTACCCCCATCATCTGGAAGAGTCCCTAATATTATTCGCAGAACAGGGCAGACTCGTATGCTAAGTGGGTCTGAGGGAATGGCCTTGTTTTTCCTGGTTCTGGCTTCCGTCTGTCTCTGCTGATCACATGATCTTTGACGCCTCAGCTGACTTCCCAGCCTCCAATCTTCCATCTCCATGTTTGCTAGTTTTATTTTTTTAACCCAGAGGTGCTTAAACCATGGAGCCACCTCCCCAGCCCTTTTTCTATTTTATTTAGAGACAGGGTCTCACTGAGTTGCTTAGGGCCTCATTAAGTGGCTGAGGCTGGCCTCCAACTTGTGATCCTCCTGCCTCAGCCTCCCGAGTGGCTACAATTATAGGTTGGTGCCACCATGCCCAATTCAAGTGTGCTATCTTGATTCCATAGGCTTGGAAGTCTGATTTCCTTTTTGACTCCCAGTTTGGGCTATGTTTGTTAATCCCGTAGGCTGAGGGCTGGCTTAGCTGTCTCAGGACCAGCATCCTCTACGACTTCATTCTTCTGAGTGTAGTCCTTCCATCCCAAATGAGTAAGTGGAGCCCAGAGTGGACATGACACCTAAGTAAGAACTCACCCCGGGGACAAAGGACACGCTGGGAAGAGTCCATTTCCCACAGCACCACCCACACGACAATTAAGAGGAACTTCAGGTTTTCCATAATTTTCCATGATGGAAAGGAGGAAAGAAAGTCACAGTTTTCTTCTGCTAACCTCACACTTTCAGGTTGTTTTTCTTCCACCTGAGACTTCCTGTCAGCGGACAAGTGACTTCCGGTGAGAGACAGTAACTTCCTGTGAGATGCTCCAAGCTCCCTGGCAGCCAGAGAAGCAGGCTCACTTAACCCTTTCAATGGTCAGCCAGTTAAATGAATCTCAATATTCACCCATCAAGTCGTGAGCAACTGGAATGTTCTGTTCTTTCCGTTATTTTTTTTTTTTTTTTAAAAAGGGTCTTGCTAAGTTGCCCGGGCTGGCCTCAAACTTCAGATCTTCCTGCCTCAGCTTTCTGGTGTGGTTGGAATTCCACGCCTGGTTTGGAATGTCTTTTCAGACAGAACCTGACTTGGCTGAATAATTCGGGTTTGGGGGTTTTGCATCCATTTGAAACTTTGATGACCATAAATTTTAATCAGTTGGTGAAAGAGGAGGAGAACCCTTTTTCTGCCATTTTTATACTATGGGTGCTGATTGATTCTTGTGTTGAGAAAGGCAGGAATCATCCTTACTAGTAATTCCTTAGTTTCCCTCTTACTAATATTATCTCAAGAAAAAAAGGGACATTTTGGAGTACAACCTCTCGGCTGAAATTTGTCAGATTACTTGAGCTGGGTGAGGCGGTGCATGCCCATAATTGCATTACATTACAGGCTAAAACAGGAGGTTGCAAGTTGGAGGCCAACCTGAGCAATTTAGCAAGACACTGTCTCAGAAACAAAATGGCGGAGGAGAGGGGGTTGCCAGGTGTGCAGCTCAGTGGTACTTGAGCCAGTATGAGCAAGGAGGAAAAAGAAAATTAAGATGACTTGAACAGAGCTGGCATTGTGGCTCAATGGTAGAGTGCTTGCCTAGCATGTGTGAGGTTCCGGGTTCGAGTCTTGGCACCGCATATAAATAAAATAAAGGTCCACTGACACTAAAAAAAAAATAAATATTAAAAAAAAAAGAGTATGGTGTGAGATCTGTTGTGTTGTGTGGGGGCACAGGAAACGCCTCCAAATCCACCACCAGCATCACCATGAAAAGTTCCCTAGCTTAAACTGGCAAAGACTAAAGAGGAGAACAGGCATGCGCATTTATTAACGTGCAAAAGGGGGTAAATTACAGTGTGGGGGAGAATCCTCCACAAGCGTGCAGAATGCACAGTGGCCTGGGACAAGGTCAGCTGAGTGGCAGAACAGCAACGGCTTCTAGATGCTTCTCCAGGAGGCAGCCTGGCAGGGTACGCTGGGGAAACTAGCTCACATGGCGGAGGCGCAGAAGCAAACTGCAAGGGGAAGGGGCGGGGTCCCGATATCCCCTCCAAGGACACGCCCCCTTGACCTGACTTCCTTCCACTTGGCTCCACCTCTTAAAGGTCCAACCACTCCCAACAGTTCCGCCACTGTCCAAGTAGCCTTCTTACACACTGGCCTTTGGGTGACATTCCTAATCTAGACTGATAGCTCCTGAGGTGGCGTGGGATGTTCGCTTGTCACAGAACTGAGGGCCTTTCAGCAAAAAATGGGCTATATTTGAAAGCTGCAGAGTTGAGACCCCGAAAAGCAAAGACTTTAAAGAGCGGGTCCTTTAACAGGGTGGGGCGACTCAGGAGGCCGAGACCGGAGGATAGCAAGTTCAAAACCAGCCTCAGCAACTTAGGGAGGACCTAAGCAACTCAGTGAGCCCCTGTGTCTAAATAAAAAAAATAAAAAGGGCTAGGGATGTGGTTCAGTGGTTAAAGGTCCCTGGGTTCAATCCCCAGTACCAAGAAAAGGAAAACAAAAACAAAATATCAGGTCCCTTCCAGGTGCACCCCCTCCGAGTGCATTCAGCTTTATTTTATTTTTATTTTTATTTTTTAGTCGTAGATGGACAGAAGACCTTTATTTTATTTATTGATTATTGCTCGGTGCTGAGGATGGAACCCAGTGCCTCACACGTGCCAGGCGAGCGCTCTGCCACTGAGCCCCAGCTCCAGACCTGCGTTCAGCTTTTAATGGCTCAAGTGCTGTTTGCCTTTGTGATTTTTCCCCCCAGTGTGGAACCCGGGTCCTCATGCATCTCACACACACTAGGCAAGCCTGTGTCTGATCTTTAATCCTCATTAAAATACAAAGCAAAAGACGCAGCCACCGTGAAAGCCCTCTGATGACCCCCAGCAAATGCACACATTATTATTTCCACCTTCCAGAGGAGGACATTGACGACAGGGAGGTGGAGTCACGTGCTTTTGAACCCACAGAGCCTCATCCAGAATTTGGACCCCATGTATTTTCCTGTGCTTGGGGGCTGGTATCAGGGGTAAAGTTAGAATTCCCTTCATCCCCCAAAGGATGACAAAAAGGGTTTTTCTTGCCAGTTCATTCAATCATTTATGTTTCAGACAGGGAAATAGGTCGGATTCTTATTGAAAATATCTTCATGGTTTTTAGGTCTATGACCAGAAAAGTATGACTTGCGAAAAATAATCATTTTTTAAAAACATGATCTATTGGGATGACCATGAGTGTTTCCGGTCCACTAAATACCTGGTTTGAACATAAAGTGAGTTATAGGTTTTGACCGTGAGTAAAGTTATTGCCTGATTTCAATGTTGAACATCAGGGACAAGAGGATTCCTCACTGTCAGCAGAAAAAACAAACTCACACACAGTTTTAACCTCTATACCACTGGTGTCAGAAGTGGGTGTGGGTGTGTGCAAGTGTGTGTGTGTGTGTATTTGTGTGTGTAGGGTTTTTTTCCCATCCAGCAGGTAAGCAATGCTGCGTCAGGCGACACCATCCGGGAATTTGCTAACTGGGTTCTACTCTGACCTGGATACTAGGAAGAGACCAGAGGTTGATGGTTCAGTCCCCACCACCCTTCCGATGTGAATTGCAAATTCCAGACTGATTTACCTGTGCTTCTGACCCACTGAGTATAATTCATGGTTCCTGTGACATCCTTCTCAGATTCAAAGAATTTGCTAGAAGGCCTTTCAGAACTCAAGGAAACACTTTGTTTACTGCAAGAGTCTTACAAGTTCTGGCCCAGCAACTCAGGAGGAGAGCACTTTCTTAGCATACCTGAAGCTTAGCATCCCCTGTCCTGCAAAAATGAATAGATGATAGATAGATAGATAGATAGAGGATATTGCAAAGGATACAGATGAAGAGATGAATCTGGACAGCTATATCAGAGAAGCGCACACACACACACACACACACACACACATACACACACACATTTCTGACACCAGAAGCATAGATGTTAACACTGTGCGGAGTTCCCATGCCCTCCCCAGGCGTTCTACCTTCCAGAAACTTCCATGCGTTCTGCTCTCTGCCAGCACTCCCAACCCAATCATGTTGGGTTTTTATGGAGGCTTCCTTATCCAGTCACGATTGATCACCTCATCGGCTACTGGTGAGCCACTCAACTTTCGGTTAGCCAGTGGGTGGACAGTCGCCACCTTCCAATCTGACCTGGCTATTTTCCATGACCACACCCATCCCAGAGCCACCCCAGGGGCGGCCAGCCATTGATCCACTCATTAGCAGAACAAAAAGATGCATGCTTCTTTGCAGGTCTCAAGGGTCTTGGAAGTCATACGCCAGGGAGGGAGGGAAAAGTTGTATTCCAAGCTGAGACCCAGTGTGCATTTCCCAGTGTCCCCCCATCCCGGCCAGCCTGTCCTCTCAGTCTGCCTTCCGTGCACCCCACACCATCACCTTCCTCTACCCTCCCTCCATCCGCTGGTTTGAAGCCTACCCTCAGTGTGCCAGTCCGCCTGGTCCCCACCCTCTCCTCTCCTTGTCCTGTGTAGTCCCACAGAGACCCGTGGCCCCGGGACACAGCACAGCAGGAGAATCTGCAGCCCCTTTTACATTGACAGCCTTGCGCTGTCACTTACAAACCAGGAGACGTCGAGCCAGTGATTTGAACTCCCTTCTTGTCCTTGGAGAGTTGATTAGACCCTTTGAACCTTTTCCGATGCAAGCGTTTAGATGATTTGAGACGGGGTTACGTCCCAATGCCGAAGCAGCCCGGGATACATTGAAAATATCATAAGTGAAAAATGCATTTTAATAGACCTCTTCCTGAACATCAGAGCTGAGCAACACGGAGCGCTGGGGAATATGGTTTGATTCCCCTTGGGTTTCTTGCCTAACGGTGGCTCAGGGCTGCCATTGCCCTGCATCGTGTGAGAGTATAGTGCAGACAGCTCACCTGGGAAAAGATCAAAACACAAAGTATAAATTTTGCTGAATGCATGCCACTTTCTCACCGGCCTAAAGTAGAAAAATCACAGGTTGAACCATGACTAAGTCAGGGACCATCAGTATGGGGGTAGCTGGGGAGACGTGGGTAGGGAGGGTAGGGGGTAGATTGAATTTTTTTATTATTATTTTTAACTTTTTTGGTACCAGGGATTGAACCCAGGAGTGCTTAACCACTGAGCCACATCCCCAGCTCTTTTTTACTTTTCTATTTGGAGACAGGGTCTTGCTGAGTTTCTCAAGGCCTTGCTATGTGGCTGAGGCTGGCCTCCAACTTGCGATCCTCCTGCCTCAGCCTCCTGAATGCTGGGACTACGGGTGTGTGCCACTATACCCAGTTGAGATGGAGATTTAATATACAGAACAGACTCACCTGACTATGGAAGCTGAGAAGTCTCAAGATGTGTAATCAATAACCTGGAGACTGAGAAGAACCGGTACTGTGCTTCCACTCTGAGTCTAAAGGTCTGAGAACTTGGAGTCAATGGTGGAAGTTTCTATTGGAGGGCAAAAGACAAATGTCCCAGTTCAGACAGTCATTTAGGAAGAGTTCCCCTTCATTAATTTTGTTCTGGTCAGACCCTCAACTGATTGGACAAGGCTCACCCTCCTTACGGAGGGCAATCTGCTTTGTTCAAATCTATGGACTCAAATGTGCATCTCAACCAGAAACACCCTCCGGACACACCCACAATAATGCTTGACCCAATGTCTGGGCACCCCGTGGTCTGTGCTGAGAAGCAAGAGCAGAGTGACAGACTGGCAGCTGGGTGGATTGGATTGCGGGTAACAAGCACCACCCATAGCCATACAGGTGCAGCGGGTTTAAGGCATGGCAGGCCAGTGCCAAGGAGAGCCTATGCAAGCCTATCTGTCACCCTGTGGCAACCAGGCTTGCACACAGTAGGGATCCCCACTGCAAAAGCACAATCCAGAAAACCCTGCAGCCTAGACGACCCACCGCGCATGCGCCATTAATGACTTCAGCCTCCCGCTTGCTGAACTGCAGAGAAAATAGCAAACCAAATGGGACTCAAGAATTGAGCAAGAGACACTTCACAGAAGAAGATCTACAAGCAATCAACAACATATGAAAAAATGTTCACCATCTTTAGTAATAAGAGAAATGCAAATCAAAACTACACTAAGATTCCATCTCACCCCAATTAGAATGGCGATTATCAAGAACACAAGCAACAACAGGTGATGGCGAGGATGTGGGGAGAAAGGTACACTCATACATTGCTGGTGGGGCTGCAAATTAGTGCAGCCACTCTGGAAAGCAGTGTGGAGATTCCTCAGAAAGCTTGGAATGGAACCACCATTTGACCCAGCTATCCCACTCCTTGGCCTATACCCAAAGGACTTAAAATCAGCATACTACAGAGATGCAGCCACATCAATGCTCATAGCTGCTAAATTCACAATAGCCAGACTGTGGAACCAACCTAGATGCCCTTCAATAGATGAATGGATAAAGAAACTGTGTGTATATATATATATATATATACACACACACACACGATGGAATATTACTCAGTCATAAAGAATGATAAAATTATGGCATTTGCAGGCAAATGGATGAAATTGTAGAATATCATGCTAAGTGAGATAAGCCAATCTCAAAAATCCGAAAGACGAATGATCTCACTAATGAGTGGATGATGACACATAATGGGGGGTGGGGGGGCAAGAATGGAGGAAGGAGGGACTGTGTAGAGGGAAAAGAGAGGTGGGAGGTGTGGGGGGGAAGGAAAAATAATGGAATGAATCAAACATCATTACTCTATGTAAATGTATGAATATGCAAATGGTATGCTGTTACTCCATGTACAAAGAGAAACAACATGTATCCCATTTGTTTACAATAAAAATAAATTAAAAAAAAGAATTGAGCAAGAGCGTTAGGACACTTTCAAACCCTAATTAACATAAATCTGAACCAAGAGTTTTAGTACTTTTCCAAACCCTAATTAGCATAAGTTTGGACCATTTCCAGTGAAACCCCTCAGCCTAGTTCACTGCCCCTGAGAAAATCGACTGGATCGACTCTTGCAGCCCAAGCCTTCTGTTCCTGTTCAATGAACTCTGCTAAATCCACACTCATCCGGGTCTGTGGATTTCATTCTTTAAATTCATAAGACAAAAAAACCGGGAAGAAGAAATTCCTTGTCATTTGCTGGGATCTGCTGGATCACCAGGGGGTGAGCGTGACACCCTCAGGGGCCGCGGGCACCTCCTGAGCTGCACATGTCACTGCCTGTAGAATCGGAGACACTTTAGTCTCATCTGCCAGCAGCTATGGAGAATCCAGTTTAACCTCAAAACTCGGGTTTCAGCAAGACCTTGTCTCAAAAAATTTTGAAAAAGGTTGGAGATGTAGCTCAGGGGTACATCCATCCCCTGAGTTCAGCCCTTGGTATTGGGGACAGGAGGGGAAAAATATTAAAACTGTAAACAGCCCCTTTGCTGTTAAAAAGATTAAATTTGTAACAAAGTACTTCCCCAGAAAGAAAACTCCAGTTCAGGACAATTTATGCAGGGGACGCTATCAAATGATTACAAAATAAGTAATACAAATTTGCACAATCTCTTCCTGAGCATACATGGGGTAGAAATGTTTTCGCCCAGTGTCCCTGAGTTCAGGTCTCAGCACAAAAAAGGGTGTGTCCTAAAAAACTCACCATATAAGATTTACAAATGACTAATGGTCTTTTCCCAGTTTCTTTATAAAGCTCCAACAAATTAATACTGGAAAGTCTGATTTAAAAAAAAAATGAATTGTGAATGCATCAAAGAGTCATTAAATACACAAAAAAAGTACCCACCATCGCTCGGTGTATGGAGGAAATCAGGCACAGTCAGGCATAGGGATACACGTCTATAATCCCAGCGACTGGGGAGGATCACAAGTTCAAGGTCAGCAACTTAGTGAAGCCCTGAGCAACTTAGCAAGATACTGTGTCTAAATAAAAAATAATTTTAAAAAGGGTTGGGGTTGTGGCTCAGTGGTTAAGTGCCCCTGGGTTCAATCCCTGAAACAAGGAAGAACAGAATGAATGAATGAAGAAATGAAGAAATCAGGCATTTAAAGAATGTGGACGGGGTTGGGGCTGTAGCTCAGTGGCAGAGTGCTTTCCTAGCATGTGTGAGGGACTGGGTCTGATCATCGGCACCACATAAAAATAAATAAAGTAAAGGCATTGTGTCCATATACAACTAAAAAGTTTTTTTTTTTTTTTTTTTTAAAAAGAATGTGAACTGCCTTGGATGAGACAAAGGGGTATGAAGGGAAGGGAGGGGGGTGGGAATGGGAAAGACAGTGGAATGGATAGGACAGAACTTTCCTGTGTTCATCTATGAACACACAACCAGGGCAACTCCACGTCATGTCCCACCACAAGAACGGGGAGTGATACTCCATGTGTGTGTCCATGTGTGTGTGACAGGTCAGAATGCACTCTGCCGTCAAGGAGAGGTAAGAAGACCACACACACCTCCGACAGAGCACTAATCTCCAGGACACAGAAAGAACTCAAAAAACTTAACACCAAGAATACAAATAGCCCAATCAATAAATGGGTTAAGGGACTGAACAGACACTTTGCAGATTTACAATCGATCAACAAATATATGAAAAAAATGTTCATCATCTCTTGCAATTAGAGAAATGCAAATCAAAACTACTCTAAGATTTCATCTCACTCCAGTTAGAATGGCAAATATAAAGAATACAAGTAACAATCAATGTTGGCAAGGATGTGGGCAAAAAGGTCCACTCATACATTGTTGGTGGGACTGCAGCTTGGTTCAACCACTTTGGAAAGCAGAATGGAGATTCCTAAGAAAAATTGGAATGGAACCACCATTTGATCCAGCTATCTCACACCTGGGTTTATACCCAAAGGACTTAAAATCAGCATACTACAGTGACACAGCAACATTAATGTTTACAGCAGCTGAAGTCACAAGAGCAAAACTATGGCACCAACCTGGATGCACTTCAACAGATGAATGAATAAAGAAAATGTAGTATATATACACAATGGAATATTACTCAGCCTTAAAGAAGAATGAAATGATGGCATTTGCAGGTAAATGGATGGGACTGGAGAATATCATGCTAAGCCAAATAAGCCAATCCCAAATAACCAAAGGCTGAATGTTTTCCCTGATAAGTGGATACTGATCCATAGTGGGGGTGGGTAGGGAAGAACGAAGGAACTTTGTACAGAGTGGAAGGAAGGGAGGGGTGGGGAGATTGAGACAGACATTATTACCCTACATACATGTATGAAAAATTTTTTTTCATTATTTATCACTGTCAAAAAAAGTTAATAAAAAATACATAAAAGTTAAAATAAAATTAAATTTTAAAATATAGCTGAAAAGAACAAATGAAAAAATTTAAGAAAGAAAAGAATGTGGATTGTGTGATAACTAGTATTTGAATTTCCAGAGCAGTCCTGATGAATCCATCCCTTTAGCAGATACAGCGGCAGTGGCCTCTAGTGGAAAGGTAACTGCATTGAAAAGGGACTCACTTCTGAAATCACGGACAGATTCTGTATCTTAATTTGCATCCGAACACAGGCCATGCATCCTGAAGATCGCCATAGAATACCTCCATAGAAGTAAAATGGTTTTGCATTGAAATTTTATTTTTTCCTCCATGACTTTAGGAGTTTCATTTTTTAAAAAAATAAAGCCTAGCTATCACATAGCTCTCAAATTCCCAGATTAATTGCTTTTTGAACAAAGATGCTACCCCAAAAGTAGTAACGGAGGGTTCTCATTTTATCCCAAATCAGTTTCACTTAACCCAGCCCCACCCCTCAAACATCTTCCTTAGGTGTTTCTGGGTTTTGATGGGTCCTTCATTTGTTCCCACTCTGGTTCCACTGAGGCTCAATCATTGCTCCGGGAGGAGGTCCGAACCTGGGCCAAGCTTGCTATCCCGGCGTGCTCCGCGGCTGATCTTCATGGCTCTGGGTTCGCCCTAGGAGAGGGACAATGTTTCCCCCAAACTTTGTCTTCTTGGTCCCTGATGCAGCCTTTCTCTTGTAGGATGCATTGCAATTTTAAAACTTATCAACTAAAAGCATTTGAATACCCAACATGCTCCGATCTCCTGAGCATGGATATTAGGGAAATGCCAATCAAAACCACAGTGAGAGATTACCTCATGCCTTCTGGGTACCATTAAAAACAGGAAATCAGTCTGTTGAAGGAGTAGGAGAAATTGGAACTTGTCTGCCTCACTGGCCGAAGTAAAAATGCAGCCAATTTGGAAAGCAGTATGGGGTTCCTTAAAAATCGAATTACCATCCTATCCACCAAGTATCTACCCCAAAGAACTGACAGTTTCAAGAGCTGTTTGCACACCCAGGTTTAGAGCAGCATTATTCGCAATTATTCATAATAACAAAAGCTTCTGTTTTAATAAACCTGAAAACTTTACAGCACACTTTGCAATTCATGAAAGGATTTTAACTATGCCCTTCCTGTTGTGCAGCGGTGGGGATTGAACCCAGCGCCTTGTGCTTGACAGGCAAGCACCCCATGAACTGAGCTATATCCCCAGCCTCCTTCCCCTTGTTTGGAGAGATCAGTAATGAGGGATTCACTTACTCATTTTCTTTTCTTCTTTTTCAGGGACCGAGTGGATTCTTGATAAGTACTCTATCACTGAGATTCATCACCAGCTCCATTTATTTTGAAACAAGGTGTAAATGGCAGAGGCCGGCCTCAAATTCGCAATCCTCCCAACTGCAGCCCCGGAATAGCTGGGATTACAAGCATATGCCACCATCTCCAACTGGCATGCATTTTGTAATTTGCAAAACTGAGGCTCAGAGGTGAACTGGCTGACCCAGATGGTTCCTTACCCAGGGCTGCATATTCCCCAGCCCCCACTCCGTATGCTTCCCCAGGCTCTCTTCATCAGGCAGAATGGAATTTTCCCATTTCAGTTAAAGTTGTTAGATAAAACACAAGTTAGCTAGTGGAACGTAAATTTCTAATTTTTTTTTTTTTTTTGCATAAGTATATTCCAAATATGGCCAGAGACATACTAAAACCAGAGATTTTGAGGTGAATCTCGATCCTCTCTTCCTACTAATGAGCAACACTAAAGGTGCAGGTCTCTGTAGCCTGGAAATGCGATTCTCAATGGTGGGCATACCCTCTAATGTTGGTGTGGCCCACCCTCGCAGCTCACTGTCGCTTTCTTCTTTGAGGGTTCTTGTCTCCTGAGTTTATATAGCACTTAGGTCCGTGCTATTGCTCCAAATTTATGCTAACTAGGGTTTGAGAAAAGTATCAATGCCATTGGTCCAGATTTATACTAATCAGGGTTTGGAAACGTACTGACGCTCTTGGTAATTCTTGAGTCTCAACTGTCATTCAATCTGCCCCATTTTCATTTTCTCATGGAGGGTCAGGAAGCGGGAGGTTGAGGTCGTGGATGGGGCTATGGCGCATGCGTGAAGGGGGCTTCTGCAGCAGGTGTTCACACCTTGCCCAGACCTGGCCCAGGAAGGATGACTGGTAGGTGCAGCTGGGCGCCGGCCTGCTGCGCATGCGTCTGGTAGGTGCGCCCGACCACCTGCCTGCAGCGCATGCGTCGTGGGTTCCATGCAACCTCAGGTAGTGCTTGCGAGCATGCGCGCGCACCTACCCACCGGGTGACCACTGCAGGGCTCTGCAGCTGCTTCTCAGCAGGGACCAGTAGGCCAGCTGCATGGCTTGGCCGCCGGGGAGCCTTGTCAAGACTTATACTAATAAAAAGGACAAATTAAAAATATTTAAAAAATACTTATGCTATAACAATTATTTGTTGCTTTCTAAACTTGAAATGTTACAGTATCTTGCAATTTTATTTGCTAAACCCGGTAACCCTAACTTGGGTGGGGGCACTTTTAGGGGTCACTGAGATCCAGAGAGGGATCTCTTTAGAGATTTTGCTGTGGTGACGTGGGGAGTTAGTGGTTCATCCTGGGTCCCACCCCGTCTGCCTGTTTCCCGGTCCTGACACCCCTCCCCGCCGTGTGTGGCCCTAAGTCCCTGGAACGGCGGGTGGTGATGAGAACAGCTGCTTGCTTTCTGCCAAGGCGGTCTGCATGTCCCCGTCCCCTCCCCAGCTGTCCTACTGGGTAAAAACCATGACGCGAATTGCCTTGTGGAGAAGATGAGAAGAGTGAGGTCGCAGCAATTTAGAGATGATCGTGTTGATTGAGATTTCGAAGCGTGGAGCACGGGCTGCTCAGGAAGCACTAATTAGGCAGGAGACTCCAATTAAGAAACAATTTGAATGTTTGCAGCAAACCCCCGCAGTCACCCGGTGGAGCAGACAGAACAGGGACTCCGATTCTTAACTCGTTGCCTTAGCTTGCTGTGTCACCTCCAAGGAGTCGTTTAACCTCTCTGGGCTGCTGTTTCCTGGGCCATGAAATGAGGACATTAGTCTGGTTGATATTTAACGACCTTGCCGGCCTCAAAGTGGCTGACTGCAGGAATATTCCTTCCCTGCTACAAAAACTCCCTGTGAATTCTGATGTCTTTTTTTGCCCTCTCTGCCACCCACCAAAGTCCAATTATTCTCAGTTCTTGTGGATTTGAACTCTAGTCTGTAAACCCAGCTGTGCATGAGTCGTATCTTTCTTTGATTTTTATAGCCCAACGTAAGTTTTTCTTAAATCCCACGCATCCAGGGTGGCAATCCGAGGACTCCCCTCTTCCTTTCCCTGAGACTTACATTTCACAGGGGATTAAATGTGGTGCCAAGTCATATGTGGACAGAGGTCAGCCACCTCCACCAAGATATCCGTGGTACCATCTGGGGCTCAGGAGTGGTCCTTGTTGGTTGCCATGGAGACCGTGCTCCCATCTGCTGAGGATGCAGCTTCTGGTAGATGATTGCAGTAATGGTCCCAATTATTCTTGCTTCCCCATGTTTATGTCCCCTGGTAGTACCTTCCCTTCTATCTACACTGGGTGTGGCTACATGCCTTGCTTTGAAAAGTGGCAGAGAGGTACAGTTAATCCAAGCAAGGGTTGAGAAAGCCGCCCATGGTTATGACTTTTTTTCCTTTTTCTTTCTTTTTTTTTTTTTTTTTTTTTTTGGTTCTAGAGATTGAACTCAGGGGCCCTCGACCACTGAGTTCACACCCCTAGTCCTTTTTATGTTTTATGTAGAGACAGGGTCTCACTGAGTTGCTTAGGGCCTCGCTAAGTGGCTGAGGCTGGCCTCCAACTTGCGATCCTCCTCTCTCAGCCTCCTGAGCGGCTGGAATTGGAGGCATGCACTACTATGCCCAGTGATGGTTCTGATTTTATCTCTTAGAATCCTGCTTCTGCCATGAGGATACACCTGGGGGAGCAGGTTGGAACAACATAAGGGATATTCATTATTGCACCACTAACTCAAAAGGTAGAGTTGTCCCTGCTCAGGCTGAACCACCAACTGACCACAGCCAAGATCAGTCAAGAATCACCCCCTCCCCAGATTAATAGAATCACCCAACAGACTGATGGTTTCATAAGAATCAATGAATGTTTTGTTTTAAACCTTTAAGTTTTGGGATTATTTGTTATGCAGCAATAGCTAACTGATACATGGATTTTTTCCTACACTCTTAAGCTTGCCCCCTTCTTCCTAGACCCTGCTGGGCTACTGAAAATGTATAGTATGCACAGGAGAAGCCATGCTTCCACTTAAAAACCTTTATAAGCCAAGACACAGGATGTCCCCAACATGTAATGGTGACCGAAACCCTCTCATGATGTTCAGGGAAATACAAATAGATTTCATATTCATAAAATGTTATTTGATAAGATGCATCAAAGGCATTTCCATTGTTCTCACTGTCGGTTCAGTTTAAGGATATAATCTGAAATTCTGGAGAAAGAAAAATTTTTTTAAAGAGACAGGATCTCTTAAATGTTCTTTCTATTCTTCTGTAATTTAATTGTTTATTCAGTGAATATGTATGTTCTTCTTTCTACTTTTCTGTAATTTCTAATTTTCCTTCAGCAAATATATAGTGCTATTTACTTTCTTTAAAAAATATATTTAGTTGTAGATGAACACAGTACCTTTATTTTATTTATTTACTTTTATGTGGTGCTGAGGGTCAAACCCAGTTCTAAATAAATTAAAAACAGCAATTTGGAGGAGGAGAAAGAGACTCTGATGATTTCTTACAATTAGAGACCAAATAGGATTTTTAAAAGAATATATCTAATATGTGGAAATAATTCAATTTTTAACTTATTGGATATTCATGATAACTGGGATCATTCAAATCTTTCTAAAAATAAAAACTTCATGATCAGTAATGCTCACTGGCTTCTTGTGTTAGTATCCTTTATACAAAATGGTAGGGATTCTTTAGTACACACAAGAGAAAAATCTACACATGTGTTTCAATTAGTGTGCCACAGAAAAAGTTTTAAGAAAATTGTCAGACAAAAGGTAACTAAGGCGGGGCTGGGACTGTGGCTTAGTGGTAGAGCACTTGCCTGGCATGTGTGAGGCACTGGGTTTGATCCTCAGTACCACATATAAATAAATATATAAAGGTCCATTGACACCTAAAGAAAATATTTTTAAAAAATAACTAAGGTACGTGTGGTAGCACACTTCTGGGGCTGGAGAGGCTGAGGCAGGAGGATCCCAAGGTGGCAACCTCAGCAACTTAGAGAGACTAAGCAACTCACTGAGACTCAGTCTCTAAATAAAATATAAAAAGGGCTGGGGATGTGGCTCAGGGTTAAGTGCCCCTGGGTTCAATCCCTGAAAAGAGAAAAGTAACTAAGCAATTGAGGATACAAAGTCTTTATTATTAAATCCATCCTGATGGATTTAATATCATCTTATGGGATGAGAGAGAATGAATTGATAAATTACCCAAACCTACCTTGAGTTCAAGTGACCCTCCTACCTCATATCTGGAAGTACAGGCATATGTCATTGTGCCTGCCTCAGGAAATTTTTTTTAAAACCAAATCTTCATACACAAAGATTTTAATCATGGTGTTCTTTATAATAGCAAATAAATTTATAAAACATCTACATGTCCAACTGCATAGTTAAGTAAGTTATGATACATTCAGTTTATGATATATATTATATGGCTTTTTAAAACAATGTTTATGAGAAATTTGTAAACAACCTAGAAAATGTTCTTCTCTCTTTTTAGGTGAAAAAGCATATTATAAAATTATATGGGATGCAGTCTCATGTATTAAAAATGGGGAATGTTAACTGTAATGGAATTTGGCAGCAGATTATGGCTGGATTTTATTTTATTTATATGTTTCTGAATTTTCCACATTTTTTTTTTAGACAAAGGAAAAAGAAGAGAAACACAAGGTTTCCTGTCCCAGAGGCTGTGGTTCTGCCCATCAGCAGGAACAGGGAGCTTTTAAAGAGGTGACTCAAAGGCTACATTCCACATGTTCGCTGTTGGAGTTGACATTCACTTTTTTGAAAAATGGTTTTAGCTGTAGATGGACACAATCTCTTTATTTATTTTTTGGGTGGTGCTGAGACTTGAACCCAGGGCCTTACACACGCTAGGCGAGTGTTCTACCACTGAGCCACAACCCCAGCCCGCCATTCATGTGTTCATCTGGGAGATGGTCATTGCTGAGATCCTCCGAGCCGTCCCCAAAGTCCGCATGACGGCTCCTGGGGTGGGTGAGGACTCAGGGACAGAGAGCTGTGACCAGGAGGGGGAAGAAAGGGGACCCCGTTTCCCCTGCGATGGGGGAGGGGGAGAGAGGAGGGAGGAGCAGGGAGAGAGGAAGAGACAGAGACGTGTCTTTAAAAAATAAGTCTCCGTGGCAGAGCAGCAAGGGCCATATTCAAAGCATAAAGTGAACCACAGTTACGTTTCCCACTGTTGATTTCTACATTTCATTTCTCTGGAAAAATGGGAAACGACATCTTCAAGCTGCTTCCTGCTGAAAGGGGGCAAAATTGGGGGAAGTGACCCAAGTCCTTGTTCCCTGTGAGGTGGGACGTGGATAGTTAAGGACATTCAGCATCAGAGAAGTCCAGAGGTCCACAGCAGCAGATGGCAGGTGACTGGACAAGGCACACATAGGGCGGGGATCCTGCTCAGACAACAGTAAACAAGACAGCAAAGCATTACTTGTTTTGTAAACAATTAGCACAAAAGCAATGAGTATTTCAGTCAGTCTCTGAAAACCACGAGGACAGTCACTCATAATCTTAATCAGTTAAAAACAGATCAAGTTTATCAATGTAGGGGGTTAGGGAGATTTGTAGGTCTGAGATCAGACCCAATTCACAACAAACTTGCAACTCTAGAGTCCTTTTTTTATATTTTTATTTTGTTAAATATCTTGTTCTCGTTGTCTGTGGACACAATACCTTTATTTTATTTTTAGGTGGTGCTGAGGATTGAACCCAGGGTCTTACACATGCTAGGCAAGTGCTCTACCACTGAGCTACAGCCCAGCCCAAGAGTCCTTTGCAATTGTTATTATTAGGCACTCCCACACAAAGACGCTTCCTTTATAGCTTTACTTATTTTTGGTCAGGCTGACACAACTCTCCATCTTAAGTTGCATTTAAAAAAAACATTGTTTTTCCTTTTAAATGTCCATGTAGGACTGTGCTCAGGCTATACCCTCCTGCCAGGTGTTTAAGACCAAACTGGTCAAAACTGACCTTGTTCTTATCTGCTATTAAGAGTCAGCTGAGATTTCCCAGAGATCACTCTTGGGGACGTGTGCAAAGCTTCCTGGCTCCTTTAGGTTTTCTCAACCAGTGGTGCCACTTGCCAGCATGGGTCAGAGTCTGCCTGACCACATGTGGCTTCTCTTGGCAGACTCAGGGACATTTTTGTCTCTGATGACCCTCCACTTGGCAGGATGTGCACTGGTTGACTTCTTGGCTTCCTGTTCTCTAGGGTCCTCTGGATCTCCCTGATCAGTAGATTGGGTGACTTACCAGAGCTTCAGGTCCCAGAGAGGGTTCCCATTATTCTCTGGATCCTGGCTGACCTTAGAGGGCAGGGGCCAAAATGTTGACTGCTTTTTCCTTGGCCCTTTGACTTCTTTGACTTTGGACTCCAAGTTTTTTGTTTTAAATGCCCAGCAAGCCAGTTTCACCAGTCTTAAAGAGGGAGTAACAGGTTATAACTTCAATATCTATAATTTTACAGTTAGCCCTTTCATTTACTTGGGGTCAATATTAGTACTGGAAGTCAGCATGACATACTACCTGTCCCATGGGTGATGGCTTATTGATTTTCCACATTTTGTATGAGTATTTTTCATTTTTAAGATCTGGAAAAAAAAAACTTCTTATTTTTATCTATTAGTGTAGGTATAAGCCTGGAACTACTCAGGAAAACACAAAGTTTTCATATAGAATTTAATATAGGAATTTGGTTACTCACATGGTGGAGGAGGTTGAAAGCCACATACGTGACAGTGAAGTAAGAAATATTTGCTAGTAGGAAGCTCCTATATCCCTCAGAACAAAACCTTTTCAGTTTTTAAGTCAATTATCATCCGGTATTTTGTTACAGCAACAGAAAGCAGACTAACACATATACAAATGTCACAAAATACCATATGCTGAGTCAAAAGACAAATGACAAAATGGAAGAAAAACACACATCAGACAATGAACTGAATTTTCTTCAGTAACAAAGAGCTCAAGAGGACACAGTTAAACCACTCAATGGCAAAATAGGCAATGGATTTGAAAAAGTAATTCAAATGCTCAGAATTAAAGGAAATGCCTACTGAAACAAGACTGGGCCAGGGGTGGTGGCAGACACCTCTAATACCACTGGCTCAGGAGGCTGAGGCAGGAGAATTGCAAGTTCAAAGCCAGTCTCAGCAAATTAGCAAGGCCCTAAGGAACCAGTGAGACCCTGTCTCTAAAGAAATTATAAAAAAGGGCTGGGGTTGTGGCTCAGTGGTAGAGCACTTACCTAACATGTGTGAGGCACTGAGTTCGATCCTCAGCACCACATCTAAATAAGTGAATCAAATAAAGGCATTGTGTCCATCTACAACTAAAAATATTTTTAAAACTATGCACAGAGGATTACAATCATATGATGGAAATAAGCACAGTCCTTCAAATGTGGTTTGTAGATAAGGTCGTGTGGAGATGGAAAGATCTGCAAACGTGTGTTTTTGATGAAAAAAAAATGGCAAGATACAAAATAAGAGGCAGACTGATTTGTGAGTGTGTGTGTGTGTGTGTGTGTGTGTGTGTGTGTGTGTGTGTTGCTGGGGATGGGACCCAGGGTCTCACCCAGGCTAGGCAAGCGCTCCATTCCTGAGCCACATCCCCAACCCTGATTCTCTTTTTATAGATAAAAATGCGAGTATACCAATGTATTCAGGAAGGAAGTGCAAAGATTGATCATCTCTGGAGAGAGCGACTGTAATAGGAAAGAAGGTTCTCGTTTTCGTTTTGTAATCCCTCGGAGCCGTTTGGCTCTCCTCCGCGTATGCATTCATTAACTTTATTTTTTAAATGCCACAGGGATTATCCATGTAGCAGCCTTACCAACCGTTTTCTTTACACTTTTCTGTATCAGCAAAAGAAAACCTTTTAAAGTCTCAGACATTCCGGAAAAAGAAGAGCTGGTTCTCTGTGTGCCTGAGATGGTGATGTATGGCAGTTCTCCAGGGAACCTGAACCCTCCCCTTCTGAACCCCAGTCTCCCCTCCTTGGGCTGGGGGTGTGCATGCAGGGGGCGTTTCTAGCTTTGAGGAACAGAGGCTGCCTGCTGCTCCCTGCCTGTTTCTGGAGGCGGGTTCACCTCTTCCTGCTCCTCCTCATCTTATCTTAGGGATGCGGGACTGGATGAGGAGGGTGGAGGCAGAACAGGGGATTGTCTCCTTTGAAATAGCAAAGTGCATGATGGGTAATTGGTCCGGAGGATGCTCTGCAGGTGTAGAAGCAGCTACACCCGCTAAAGCTTAACTTCTTTTCTTTTTTCTTTTTGGTTCCAGAGATCGAACCCAGGGGCGCTTAACCCCTGAGTCACATCCCCAGCTCTTTTTTTTATTTCAACACAGGATCTCACTAAAGTTGCTTAGGACCTTGCTAAGTGGCTGAGGCTGGCCTCCAACTTGCCATCCTCCTGCCTCAGCCTCCTGAGCCGCTGGGATTACAGGTATGCCCTACTTCATCCAGCATTGTATCATTAATCTATTTTGAAATGATCCCTCCAAACCCTAATCTACTTTTGGCATGTGTGTAGCTAGAGGCTGGTGTATATCTTTGCTCCTTGTTTTCTTCTTTTCTGCAATATTTGTGTGCTAGTGAGACAGGGATCGCCACAGGGACAAAGGGCAGATGTATCTCTCAGCCTTGGCTCATGACCTGCCAGTAGAACCCAGGAAGCTTGGTGTGTGCCACTCTCAACCAATATCAGTTTTATGTTATTGAGGTCAGGGTGCCCTGTATTATTCTCTCTCTCTCTCTCTCTCTCTCTCTCTCTCACCAGGGATTGAACCCAGGGGCGCTCAACCCCTGAGCCACATCCCCAGCCCTTTTTATATTTTATTTAGAGACAGGGTCTCGCTGAGTCGCTCAGGGCCTTGCTAAGTGGCTGAGGCTGGCCTCCACCTTGTGATCCTCCTGCCTCAGCCTCCTGAGCTGCTGAGATCACAGACGTGCACCACAGTATTCGTTCTTTTAAATTACTGCAGTAATTCATTTTTAGTGTAAGGCAAAATGTTTGAATTGAATTACATTTAAGGCTAATTCATGTTCCCAAACTTGCAAGTAACCAATACACGTTTTTTTTCTTTTGTTCAGGGAGCCATCTTCTTGTCAGAGCTGTGTCTCCCTTTCTAAATAAAAGTCCCAAGAAAAGCCCTGCCTGGGTGCTCACTTGCCTGACTCCATTTCCTTCCCATCGTCACTGGGTCAAAGGATCCCGGTGTCTGGAACCACTCGGAACTTTCTTTTCTACAGGAGGGGCACAGCAATGAAGACATTCAGTATTGGGGGGCATCCCGTTCTTGGGTTGAGACACTCAGAGACACAGAGACTGGAAGATGGGCAGGCGCAATGGTTGTGGCACTGGGTCATGGTGGCATTTGTGTGTGTGTGTGACCTTGGATGTGTGTCTCAGAGGGAGGGACAAGCTGAGCGCGTGGGTGCTGTTCGTCATTGGTAGCAGTGTGGCTAATGAGTTCCCATTGCCCTGGAATTCCTTGGGGGCTGATCCTTGGTGGTGGAGTAAACAAACCTCTTGCTGCCACCAGCCCAGAGCAGGGAGAGGTGATTTCACCTGGAAACACCTGCCTATCTCCCGAGATCCCGTTGCCCCTGCCTGGCTGAGGCTGAGACTGGGGTCTCTAAAAGTTGTACCCAGGAGCTCCAAAAGATGTAGTGATTTCTTCTCCCTTTGGACCGTCACCAGGTCACGGGGGCGGTCTGGGGTATAAATAGTAACAGATATGGCCAAGACTGTGTATCAGGTTTCCATGGTGACAGGCCCGGTCATTGCTCCAAACCCACAAGACCTTTGCAGACAATGCTGGGGACAACATTAAACCCAATCCACTCCTGTTACCAACCAGGTTCGTTCAGAGGTCGCCCAGAACGGCAGCTGTTATTCTCTGCTCACCTTCCCCCCACTCCACAAACCCACCCACCACGTTTGTGAGTCAACTTTCTGTGACTATAACAAATAGCTGGGATTATTCACTTATAAAGAGAAAAAGTATATTCTGGTTTCAGTCTATAATCAGTTGGCTCTGTGATTTTGGGTCTGTGGTGACACAGTGGGAATGTGTGGCCAAGCAAAACTGCTCGCCTTGTGACCAGAAAATATAAAAGAGAATAAGAAAGGGGCCTCCTGGTACCCTTCAAGGGCATGTCCTGGATGACCTAAAGTCCTCCCACTAGGCCCCACCTCTTAAAGGAATCCCCACCTTACACTATTGCTTCTCTGTTTTACTTGATTTTCCATTACTGTGACAAAAAGCCTGAGGTAATCAACTTACAAGGAGGAAAAATTTATTTTTGTTCATGGTTTTAGAGATTTCAGTCCACGGTTGTTTGGCTCTGTTGCCTTTGGACCTGTGACAGTTCAGTACATCATGGTGGGAGTGTGTGGGAGAACAAGCTGCTCATCTCATGGTGCCTGGGAAGCAGAGAGAGAGAAAGAGGAGGAGAAAAGGTCCTAATATTCCCTTCAAGGGCACACCCCCAATGACCTAATTTCCTCTCGCTAGGCCCTGCCTCTTAAAGGTTCCACTACCTCTTAATAGCACCACCAGGTGGTGACCAAGTCTTTAACAAATATTGGGTCTAGCTCATTATTATTCATATTTGGTGCATTTTGATAGTTAATATTGCACAGTTATATCTTTCAAGAGAAGTATTCTCTTTCTTTCGCTTTTTATTTGTTGTTCTGAGGAGGAAACCCAGGGTCTTGTGCATGCTAGGCAAGAGCTCTACTGCTGAGGTACATCCCCAACCCTCTTTATAACCTGAGATTATAGGAAAGGGAAAAAATATTAAGTATAGAATGTTCAGTAAACTTGTGTCTTGTTTTAACACAGTAATATTTTAACATGATTAAAAATGAAAAAGAAACAATTTCTCACCTCATTTTTAAAATTTAAAAAATTTTTAAAATTTTTATAGTACTGGGAATTGAGCCCAGGGGCACTCTACCATGGAGCTACACCCCTGGCCTCTTTTTTAATTTGATATTTTATTTTATTTTTTAAAATATTTTTTAGTTGGCAATGAACCTTTAATTTATTTATTTATATGCGGTGCTGAGAATTGAACCCAGTGCCTCACACATGCTAAGCAAGCGTTCCACCACTGAGCCACAACCTCAGCCCCTGATATTTTATTTTGAGATAGGGTCTCATTAAGTTCGGGCCTCGAACTTGTGATCCTCCTGCCTCAGCCTCCCACATCACTGGATTGTGAATCCGGGCACCACCATGCCCAGCAGATACAAATCATCTCTTCAAAGGGGGCTTCCCTGACTACTGTTTAAATCGGTGGCACTTCTCTCTCTGTCTCTAATTATCTCAACTTGTGTCTTTCACAGCATTACCACATTTAGTAATTATGATTTTTGTTTGTTCCCTTTGCATTAAACTGTGGGCTTGACATAAGCTCTTAGACTTCATCTGCTGTGTGGAGCTATAATCCCTGTGCAGCCTCTTAGTAAGCATACCTGTTAGAATGCTATTTTTAAGACTCCCAAATACAACAGCTTATATAACATAGATTATTTCTTAAACATGTGATAGGCAGTGCAGGCTGGCTCAGTGGTTTGTTTGAAGATGTCCCCAAGCCTCTGGAGCTCCCCAGATCCCCTTCCTTCTCAACCATCAAGACAAAACTTCTAATACCCTGTTACCCAGACCAGTCTTTCTCTCCTTGACCTCAGCTCCTGGGGTCACCTTCCCCAGACCATGTTCTCCCTGTCAGAGGCTCATCTTTGGTTTCCCAAATGCCAGAGCAAGTTCTCTCTGCGATTCATCTTTGGTCAGCATCTCGAACAGGACCTAGGGTCCCTGTATACACTTTCTCACTTATACTCTTATTAATTTTTTTTTCTGCCAGACATGGTTGCGTATACCTGTAATCCCAGCAGCTTGGGAGGCTGAGACAGGAGGATGGAAGTTCAAGGCCAGCCTCAGCAATTTAGTGAGGACTTAAGCAACCTAGTAAGATCCTGTCTCAAAATAAAATAATAATAATGATAATAATAATATTAATAATAATAATAAAATGGCTGGGGGGGTAGCTCCATGGTACATTGCCCCTGGGTTAAATCCCTAGTACCTCTCCTCCGATTACTACTTTCCTCTGTTGCTATAGTTTATCTGTAACCCTGACCTTTGAGCAAATTACCCTTTGGTACCTCCATTTCTTCTATGAAATGGTGATAACCGTAGTTTGCCTTTTCGGGTGATTATAAGAATATTCCCGGGGTATTAACTGTTTAGACTTGAAGCTAGCACACGATAGGTACTCTCTTAATAACTGACATTATTATCTCTTGGGTCTTTCAACTTCTCCATGAGGTGGGCCGGCAGACAATCAGCTTATCTTCAGATGCAGAAATGAAGGACCGGAGAGCTGAAGTCACTTGCCCCGGGCGACTATTGTGGCAGATCGCCGAATCCGAGTTTAATTCGGGTCTGCACGTCATGGTAAAATTAGGGCGATGACGGTACCCATCAGTCAAATGCCACCCTGCAGTCAAGCGGCAAGCACGCTTCAAATGTCTCTGCCCTTTCCCTTTAGTGTTCCACCCTGTCACCCCCACAACCCAGAGCCACCGGGGCTCCCAGCTGCCCGGCTCCTGGCAGCCCCCTGGTCAGCTGCTTCTGTTTGGTTGGTGGAAACAGCCAGGCGAACAGAGAGGCCCATTGTCTGTGTTCTCGAGCTCTATTGTTGGGTCCTCCTCGCAGGTTCCAATCCCACGGGCACCCCCAGCTGTCGCTAGGGCTTGTCCCAGCTTCCTGAGTCGTCATGGGGGATGGGGACAGGGGTTGTGCATAGTCAGCCTGGCGTGCCCTGAAGGTCGGATCGCCGGGCCTGTTCTACAAAGAAGAAACCAAGGTTCAGAGAGGACGTGGGACTTGGGCGGGGAGGTCAGAGCTGCCAAAAAGGGAACGGGGTGGGGGGCGTCTGTGTGGCCTCAGAGCAAGAGAGATCATGTTTTTTTCTAGGTAAGACCAGGGCAACCCTCTCCGTCCCCACATTTCACTAATGGAAGCAAAGCTCCAGGAAGCGCAGACGCTTGCCCGGAGTCCCACAGCGAGTCCGCGGCACCGCCCCCTGGGGAAGCAGGTGCTTCCAACTCCCAGCCTCCGGGTTTCCACCCAACTTGGGAGAGCGCCCAAAGCGTGGCGGGCACGGGGGCGGGGCAAGGGTGGCCACGCCCCCTGGGCGGGCCACCGCCGCCGCGTGTCCCGCCCCTCTTCAACGCGCAGAGGTGAAGTCCCACGCGGCCCTCCCACTGAGGGCGTGGTTTTCCAAACCATGTGCAATTCTACTGGGTGTTTGTCTGCTGCGGGCGGGGCTTTGAGCTTGACGGGCGTTAGGGGCGTGGCCTTCTTTCGGCGTTCCAGCTCGGCGCGGGCATCCATTCCTCTGTGACGCAGGCGCAGGCGCGGAAGGGGCGGAGTCTCCCGGAGCTCCGCCTCCGCAGTCGAGGAGGCCGAGGCCAGGGGCGTGTCCTGGGAGGGGCCCCGCCCCGCCCGCGCCCGCGCCCCGCCCTGCCCGGTCGCGGAGCGGCGGCCAGCGCAGGGAGGGCCCGGCCCCGGGATGTGAGTGAGGCGGGCGTGGGGGTGCGGGTCGGGGCTCCGAGCCCGGCCCAGGGGGGTCCCCAGAGGTCCCTGTGGGCGGGGGCGCGAGTGCTCGGGCTGCCCCGCCGGCCAGCCAGGTGCGGGCCTAAGTATGGCGGGCGAGGGGTCGCTCGGGCCGGGTGCTCCCAGGCCCGCCCGTGCGCAGGGCCAGCCCCGCGCCCCTTCTCCTGGTTCGCAGCGACGGTCGCCCGATCTGGCGGGGGCTGGCTTCGTGCGCGGGTCCTGCTCCTGCCCTACCCCAGGCCCCAGCAGCTGTGCAGACGCCCCCAGAGTGGCGGCGGCTGGAGCAGGTTTCTGATCCCTGTGTGGCGGGGGTTATGATGAGGGGGACAGCTGCGTGGCCCTAAGTGACCCCACCCCTGCCTCCGGGTTGGGCCACAGCTCCCTTGAATACTGACTTGGCGTTTGCGGTGCCCAGCTCCTTAGATGCATTAATTCGTTCCTTGCAACAGCCGCGCATTTTACAGCCCAGTAACCGAGGCCTAGGGCCACCGGGTTGTTGGGTGTAATTGTTCGGGCATTGAGGTGAGATGCCGAGGCCTTGCAGCCAGACACACCTGAGTGCACCATCGGCTTCTCTACAGACCTGTGTGACCTTGGCACACCTGGTCCCCTGGAGAGCCTCTGGTGCAATTGTGGTGCCTGTCCCCCAGGGCTGTTGTCAGAACTGGGTTGGAATCTGGTTCAGGGCAAGCCGGCCACGGGCTCAGTACAGACCTGTTCTGATTCTTCTTAGTTCTGTTAAGTGGCCCTTTTCTGTGCACAGGAGGTTAGTGGTGCTGGGTCAGGGGACGGGGAGGCTGCTCTCCACACTCAGGCTGACCCAGCTCTGTGTCTGTCCTTATGTGTCCGGAAGGCCACACTCAACTCAGCTCTACCAGCATGTGCCAGAAACACACTGGCCCATTGTGTACTCGCCGCGATACAACATCACCTTCATGGGCCTGGAGAAGCTGCACCCTTTCGATGCCGGGAAATGGGGCAAGGTGGTCAATTACCTAAAAGGTAGGGAAGGCATTCCTCAGACCCTACGGTGGCTTCCTCCACCCCACCTGTCCTCCCCATCCTCATCCCCAGCATAAGCATCAGACTCTCTTACCTTTGGATTCAACCCTCAAATTCCCTTGCATCTTTCCAAAACAGACTCCCAAGCATGATATGTTCCTGTCCCACACTCTCTGTGGCTCCCTATTGCTGTGGACTGAAATTCTCCCTCTGTGCCCAGAGGCCCAGGATGGGAGCTGGTTAATGCAAGACATAGGGAAGCTGAAGTTTGAAGGAGTCTAATATCCACTCAGAGAACCTGGGAAGAGGAGTGCTTTTGCTTCAGTGCTTGTTGATTACAGATGGGGGGAATCTGGGCTCAGAATGGTTGCAAACATGCCCAAGTCACACAGCTACCAAAAGCCGGGTGGGAGTCTGCAGGGTCCACCTATTCCTGGCTTATCCTTGGATGCTTCTCCTTCAGAGCATCCAGAGGCATGCTCTGGGAACTCATTGTTTTAACTGTGGCTCATGATCCAGGGTTCTGATGTAGTTGGGAAACTCATGCATCACAGGAGAGAGAGGGAGAAAGAGAGAGAGAGAGAGAGAGAGAGAGAGAGAGAGAGAGAGAGAGAGAGAGAGAGAGAGAGACTATTTTCCTTGTTCCCTGTATCAGGGATTCCTTAATTGAGAGAAGTGGGAAACATTACCTGGCATAGGATGAAGCAATGAATATTTTAAAATCATTTCCCCAATCTACCCTGTGCCTTCTGATCACACCATAGAGAAAGTTTTGCTTTGGGGCTAGCCTGTCTTTAACACCTAAGCCCAGTTCCCTTTACAACAGATCTAGAGCAAGTCTCAGGCTCGGAGTCTTGTGGAAAATAGGATCCAATTAGAGATTAATAGCACTGCTTCGTTCCATTGTATATTTAAAGAATTTCTGGTTGATTTCTCTCTATGGCAAGCAATACTGACTTTCCATTTGTAGTAGTAACCGGAGTGAGCTTTCAAAGGAAAATAGGAAGTATAAGGAACACAGATGACGCCGTGTGTGGTGGTGCATGCTTGTCACCCAGAAGCTCGGAGGCTGAGGCAGGAGGATCACAAGTTGGAGGCCAGCCTCAGAAACTTAGCAAGGCCCTAAGCAACAAAGTGAGACCCTGTCTCTAATAAAATACAAAGTAGGACAGGGGATGTGGCTTCCCTTGGGGTGCTCTACCTTCCTCAGTGATGGCCCTCCCACACTGTCCACTTGGCCCCTGCTAGGGCTTCTGTATCACCCTGTAGCTCAACAGAAGAGTTCCCATCTTCTTCCCCTAGGAGACAATACTCAGGCCACTTCCTCCTGTCTCCTGAGGAAGAGAATGTGAGGCAGGTAGCATGCCACGGCAAGAAAGGAGCTAGAAGCCGTGACACTGTTGCTGGAAGCAGTGGACCCCATGGAATATTCTGGAAGGGAGTCCCTGCTTGGAGCTGTATGTAGAAAATGTATGGAACTAGTTGGTCACTACCAGGGTGGATTTCTAAGGAGGACTCATTGAAATCAGCTGACGAGCTGACTTCTCCAGAACCCAGAGCCTTATGTGTTGTGGTCTGTCTTACGTCGCTCAGTCTTACGTTTTCTATTGTTTGTTTTTTTGGACTTGGGATTGAACCCAGGGGTGCTTAACCACTGAGCCACATCCCCAGCCCTTGTATTTATTTAGAGACAGGTCTCACTGAGTTGCTCAGGGCCTTGCTAAGTTGCTGAGGCTGGCCTCCAACTTGCAATCCTCCTGTTTCAGCCTCCCAAGTTGCTGGGATGACAGGCGTGCACAGTGGCTGCACGTTCTTCTTTTGCAAAACGGAGCAAATCTTGCCTCCATCAGGGGGATGGAAATAATAATGCAGGGTTGCCCAAGCGCCAGTCATTTGCAAACCACTCTTGGCATCCTGCCATCTCTTCGTACCACCTGTTCCATTATTTACTGCATATTTTTAATGACTTTGCCTCTGGGGTTTTTTTTTTTTTTTTTTTTTTTTTTTTTTTTTTTTTTTAAACAAGCCTAAATTTGATATAGGAGGAAACATTATGTCATCGAAATGGGAAAAGGCAGTTGTACTTGCCATAAATAGAAGGGTCCCAGTAAAAAAGCAACGCAGCAAGAACAACAGTGTAATTCAATCCCGATTGGTCGCCGCTGCCTGTGGGCTGTGGTTTAATTGCCGCTCACTCTTGGTGGAGGAGAGATGGGAGCTGAGATCAGGCGGGTGTTAAGGAGAGGCCGCGCTCTCCTGAGTCGCCCAGATGTCATCAGGAGGCGGGTGAACTCCCACCTCCAGAATTGACTCGGTTGACCCTGTGCCTCCTGCCTCAGAGGTCATCTTGGGGCTGTCAGTAGTGGCCCGGGAAACACGGGCTTGCTGTGAGCACGGTGTTCAGTGACTGCTGTGGCGGTCACCCACGAGGCCAGCAGTGCCCAGCTCCTCCCCGGGCAGGGGCGGCCGCAGGTCCAGTCCGCTGCCTAGGGAGGGCCTGGGGGTGGACCTGCCTCAGGTGGGCGGGGAAAGACGCAGGAACTCCCTCTGTGGTTGCAGAAGAGAAGCTGCTGACGGATGGCATGCTGGTGGAGGCGCGGGAGGCCTCGGAGGAGGACCTGCTGGTGGTGCACACGAGACGCTATCTCAACGAACTGAAGGTACAGGGCAGGGGTCCCGGGGGGCTCTGGCCAGGGGCCGTGGCCAGAGCAGGGCATGCAGTCTGGGAATGCACGGCCTCAGGCCTAATGAAGGAGGAACATGGGAGTCATTGGTTCCTAAGAGACAGTCATAAAAAGCCAGCTTTGTGTGTAGTGAGCTCCCCATCTTCAGGAGGTATGAAAACAGGGTCGTCAGCCAGGTGTGGGGGCGCATACCTGTAGTCCTAGCAGCTCAGGAGGCTGAGGCAGGAGGATCGCAAGTAGGAGGCCAGCCTCAGCAACGCGGCAAGGCTCTGACGAACTGAACGAGACCCTGTCTCTAAATAAATAAAAAGAGCTGGGGATGTGGCTCAATGGTAGCGCACTTGCTTAGCATGTACCAGGTCCTAACTTCAAACCCTCAATACTACCACAAAGCAAAACAAAATGCAAAAGAATCTTTTCAATTAGCTGAGCGTGGTGGCGCACACCTGTCATCCCAGCAGCTCGGGAGGCTGAGGCAGGAGGATTGCAAGTTGGAGGCCAGCCTCAGCCACTTAGCAAGGCCCTGTCTCTAAACAAAAAATAAAAAAAGGGCTGGGGAGGTGGCTCAGTGGCTAAGCACCCCTGGGTTCAATCCCTGGTACAAAAGGGGGAAAAAAAAAAAAAGAAAGAAAGAAAGAAAAAGAAAAGAATTTGCCCCTGAGCCTTCTGCGTCTTGGAATGCAGTCACTTCTACATTAGTGACTCTCAGTCTGTGCTGTGTGGACAGATCTCAGAGACCAGCTGGGGAGAGGAGACCCCAGCCCCTTCTCCCTGTCCAACTAAGGCTGTTTCGCTTCTGCATGTTTTCCTGTTGGGCTGAACTTTAACATTCTGATCCCGGGACTTCTTGTAAAGACTTGTTGAAACCCGTTGGGCTAAAAACGGGTTAGAAATTCCCCCAGGGCCCAGCAGGGGACATAAAGAAGTCGGTGGGCAGGCGAGGGTGGCTGGGGTGAACCGGAGGACTCTTGGCTTTCCTGGCATGGGTGGTCGCTGTGCAGGTCCACGGTGGGTCCTCGGTAGGCCCAGTGTGGCCAGAGCACCTTCGAGCACCTTCTAAGAGAAGCCGGAAACTCAGGTTATTAAGTGATACTTTCTCATTTCTTAATGTGGCAACTCATTATGATCATTTTCTCTTCTTTTTGGGTGCCAGGGATTGAACCCAGGGGTGCTTACCCACTGAGCCACATCCCCAGCCCTTTTTATATTTTATTTAGAGACAGGGTCTTGCTGAGTTGCTTAGGGCCTCGCTAAGTGGCTGAGGCTGGCCTCCAATTTGCCATCCTCCTGCCTCAGCCTCCCCAGTCATAGGGATTTTAAAATTCCATGTGGGACCACTGTTTGCACCAGCTGCCTACTTATGACCCCTCTCTAGAGGAGACCACTCAACTCCTGTTGGTGGCTGAGGTTCTGAGGGCCCAGGAGTGTAGATCCCCTGAGTAGGAGCAGAGAGGAGGCTGGAGTGTATGGTGGCATCAGAATCTGCCCCTGCCGCCTGCCTCCCAGGGTCGGGTGGTGTCAGGGATGCCCAGTTTCGCTGCCTCCTGAGTGTGGGAGCCCCGACCCTCGGCTTCTCAGCTAGACTCAAGTGGACTCAGTCACAGCAGAGGCCAGAGGTGAGCAGGCCCCTCTAAAGTATGGGTAGAAAACCCCGGAAAGAGGCCGTGGCTGCTCAAGATCACCCAGGAAGTCGGTCGGGCCTGGGGAGACCCCGGCAGGACCAGCCTTCCAGGTTTCCGGTCATGACAGCCTCTCCCTCCTCCCTCCCCTTGCCGAGCTGTGAGAACCACAGAGGAGACCAGGAGCTCATGAAAGATTACCAGGAAGAGGCTGAGCCTTGGCTCCTGGGACAGGGAGGTGTGTGAGGCTTTGGCAGGAAGCCCGGCGCTTGGCTGCCCTGGTTTCCTGGGGCCCAGGCATGTGTGGTCACATGGGTAACCCAGGGGCTGGACCAGGAGGACATGCCTGTCCAAGTCCAGAGGAAGCGGGGAGGTTAGGGACGGGAGGCCCCGAGTTGGCGCAGGGAGAGATCAGATCAGAATGGAACCCGAGGCAAGACGGGGGGTGGGGGGCCAGGCCCCAGGGCTGCACCCACTTGAGGAACTCCTAGGGAACTCTGCGTGCCGGGCCGCGGTCTTCCCCAAACCCACAGGCAGCTTACTATGTGATAAAGAATAATAATTCAAAAAGTATTAGCAGGCCGAGTCCTAAGTAGAAAATTCAGATCAAGCACAGGAGGAGAAGCAGGTATGTCACCTGAAAGGGTTAATCAAGATGGCGCTTGAGCCGCACATTTAGCTTGGAGCTCCCTGGCAGCCAGAGCAAAAGGAGCAATGTGATGATTTTCCACAGTAAGACAAAACAATAGGCCACAGAGAAGTGGGACTCGGAAGGAAGAATGTGCCAGGGTCGCGACCCGGAAGGGGAGGGGTCTTGGTTTCCCATAGAGAGGAAGGACACTCTGGTGAGAAGAGAGAAGGTAAGGAAACTCTGTGCTGGCCGGGCCACACAGGGTCCTGCAGGCCGCCGGAGGAGCATGAGTCTTGTCCCAGGGACCGTGGGCAGTCAGGAGTGGGTTGCTGGGGGTGACCCGGAGCCAGGTTGCCTTCAGTGAGGCCATGGCCGTTTCCGGCCACAGCTGGGGACATCCCCACCCACCCTCCCCTCTGCGGTTTCTTTTCCCTGTTTTCTGTTGTGAGCACTGAGCCGCTGCAGGGCTCCCAGGGCCGAGCTCTGTGGCTGTCCTCTGCGTGTTACATAAGGCCATCTTCTCCCCTGCTCTGTCCCCCGCTGTCCCTACCCCCGTTCTGGGCTTCATGCCCGCCCCTGCCTGAGTGTGGCCTGCAGAGCTGACCAGCAAGGCACGGGGGGGACAGCCGTCTGGTGTTGGCAACGTAACATCAATGGGGAATTGCTGTTTATTGAGCACCTACTATGTGCAAGGTCCAGAGCTGACCCCATGGAGGGTGGCAGTTGGGCTCGGCCAGTGCCGGGCTCTTGCCTTCTGCTGACTTCCGGGACAGTTTGCCTTGGGCCGGGGGTCAGTGCTGTGCAGCATTGACATGCTTCCTTGAGCTCTCTGTGCTAGGCAGTGCTCGGCACATATCGGACCAGCAAATACCTAAAGAGAACAACACTGTTCTGGGTGTTGCTGGACCAGGATGGAACATAAGAGGCCACTCCGTTTCCTTCTAGAGCTGACATTTAGGTGGAAGAGTCAGACAACAAACAAAATTACTAAGTAGCGGAGTCACAGACCTGAGCTCCTGGAGGGCAGAAGGCCCTGGTAGAGACAGCGGAATGAGAACTTGGAGTCTCTCTCCCTCTCTCTCTCCCCGCTCCCTTCCCCTCCCTCTTCCTCTCCGTCTCCTCTTTCCTCTCTCCTTTTTAAAAATATTCTGGTAAAATTCATTGCTGGATCAAATGTCAATTCCATTGCCAAATTCAAGGTCATAAAGATCTACCTAGGGCTGGGGTTGTGGCTCAGTGGTGGAGCGCTTGCCTAGCATGCGTGAAGCCCTGGGCTTGATTCTCAGCACTGCCTATTAAGAATAAATAAAATACAAGTCCATTGACCACCAAAAAATATATTTAAAAGATTTACCCCTATGTGTTTTTCTCTCAGACTTTTAGAGTTTTAGCTTATAGTACATATGGTGTGAGGTAGGAGTCCAACTTCATTCTTTTGCATTGGATATCTAGTTCTCTCAACATCATTTGTCAAAGAGAGTATTTTTTTTCCCTTAATTGAATGGTCTTAATACCCTTGTAGAAAATGCCATCGATAGATGGGTTTATTTCTAGACCCCCAATTCTATGCCTTTGATCTACATGTCTGCTCTTCTGTTACCTCCACCTGTTTTGATTGATGTATCTTTGTAATAAGTTTTGAAATATGAACTTGCAAATCCAACTCTTTTCTTCTTCTTCAAGATTGTTTTGGGAATCGGGGGTCCTTTGAGATTTCGTACGACTTATGGGATGCACCTCTCCTCTTTTTTGCAAAAAAGGCTGTATTTTAATGGAGGAAGGGTGGATTGTATAAAGGAAAAAGAGGGGTGGGGGGAAGGAAAAATAACGGAACGAGACAGACATCGTTACCCTGTGTACATGTATGATTACACAAATGACGTGACTACTTCATGTACAACCAGAGAAACAACAGTTGTACCCCATTTGTGTACAATGAATAAAAAATATTGCATAGATTTTTTTTTAAAGGCCATATTTTGACAGGAATTGCACCAAATCTTTAGGTCTCTCTGGGGAGTTGTGCCATCTTTGTAATATTTGGTCTTCCAATCCATGAACATGGGATGTCTTTCCATTTGCCTATGTTTTCTTTCATTTCCTTCAGGAATATTTTATAGCCTCCTGTCCATAAGTCTTACACCTCTTGGTTAAATTCATTCCCAAGCATTTTAATTCTTCTTGATGCTATTAGTAATGGAATTGCCTCCTTAATTTCCTTTTCGGATGGTTCATTTCCAGGGCACAGAAATGCAACTGATTATTGCGCATTGATCTTACGTGCTGCAACTTTGCTGTGTTTGTTTTTTAGCTTTAATATTTGTTTGTTATTTCCACAATCCCAGAGTACTGGGGACTCAAACCCGGGCCTCCAGCATGAGAGGCAGGCACTCTACGAGGTGGGCTATACGGGCTGTGCTAGCTTTAATATTTGTGTGTGTATATTCTTTAGGATCTTCTAGGTATGACATCATGCCTTTTGTGAATAGAGCAAGTTTTACTTCTTTCTTTCTCATTTAGATGCATTTTTATTTGTTTTTCTTGCTTAAATGCTTGGGCTTGATCTTCTAATACTGTGGTGAGTACAAGTGGCAAAGCCGGCAACTTTTGTCTTATCACTGACCTTAGGTGGGAAGTCTTTAGCTATTATGATGTTCACTGTGGGTGTTTTTGATTTGTTTTGTTTCATTTAAAAAATAAATGCCCTTTAGTCAGGCACTGCGGCACTAGGCCTCAATCCCAGCAACTCGGGAGGCTGAGACAGGAGGATCGCAAGTTGGAGAACAGCCTCCACAATTTCACGAGACCCTAAAAGGACTGGGGACATGGCTCCATGATAGCGTGCTCCTTTGTTCTCTCCTCTGAGTGAAGGCATAAATAAATAAATGCCCTTTCCCGCCATGAGGGAGTTACCTTGTATTCCTAGTTTGTTGAGTGATTTTTATCCTGCCAGGTTGTTGGATTTTTGTCAAAGTTTTTTTCTCCGTCAACCGAGATGTCCGTGTGATCCTGTGTCCTGTACTGTCCCCTGGGTAGGAAGCCAGCAGTGGGACCTTCGAGTGGGGTGCGGCTGGTCTCTCCTCCGGGAGCTCCTGGGTCTGAACCTCTGGGTGGTCTGCGGAGCACCGCGCCTTGTGGAGCCGAGTGGGGGGCAGCAGGTTCCAGAGTCCCTGCCTCCCACCGTGGCTGGCTGGGGTGGAGGCCCTGACACCTGGCCAGGCCCCGGGCTGGTCCAGCTCACAGGCCACAACGGTGACGGAGGGCGGCCTCAGTCTGGCCCAGAGCTCCGCGGGGACCTGCGCAGCACAGCCGAGGTCCAGTTCTCAACCCCCCACGAAGGTCCTAACCACCCGGGTGGCCCTTGCCTGCCCCTGTGACTGCTGGGTGCCACTCCAGGGTGCCTGCCTCCGGATGGCGGGGGGTGGCCTTGGGCCACTGCAGTCCTGGATGCGGAGCTGGAGTGGGACCCAGGCAGGCACTTTCAGGAGGAGCCTGGGGGCAGAGGGTGAGGAGGTGCCTCGCTCTCGGGGGCCCAGGCCGATCGGGAGGTTAGCGCCCTCAATTGTGCTAGTCTGTCACCGGTGAAGCCCTCCTCGATTGGGCGCAGGACAGGTGGCCCTCCTCCAGAGGACGCAGGCAGGACCTGGGGTCGCCAGCTGGAAACGGGGTGCACAGCACGTGCCCTAAGCAGGTCCCACGGGCGGCCTCATCTTGAGCAGTGTCTACACAGCAGTGAGCAGAGCCACCTGCCTGCCCTCGAGGACACACGGTACCTCAGAGCCAGGTGCCGTGTGGAAAGGTGAAACGGAGGCAGGGCTCAAGTGCGTGCTCAGACTGTGCCAACGACAGGCCTCTGGGGCCGGTTTCTACGTCTAGGGCCTCATTGGAGACCCTGGTTTGCAGATGAGGCAGAAGCACAGAGAAGGTAAGGCTGTGTCCAAAGTCACACAGCCCATGGCGCAGCCCAGAGAGGAAGACTGGGAGCCTCACCCCACTTCCATCCAGCCAGGCCCCAGAGCCCTTGCTAGGGTGGGGTGTAGAGGGCTTCCCGTCTCACGCAGGCAACTGCCCGTTACCACGCTCGGTTGATACTGTCCCCTCTTCTCGCTCCCAGATCCTCATCATCTCTCACTTCACATTAGAGAGCTTGGAACAGCACCATCTATGGCTCCCTAGTGCTCTAATGACAGTGTGTGAACCCGAGCAGCACCCATAGGATAAGAAGCTCACTCACCCCGTCCCTCTCTGCTGGCTGCTTCTTTTTCTTTCTCTCTTCTTTTATTTTTTTTTTTTGGAACTGAAGATTGAACCCAGGGGTGCTTCACCACTGAGCCACATCCCCAGCCCTTCTTATATTTTATTTAGAGACAGGGTCTCACTGAGTTGCTCAGGACCTCGCTGAGTTGCTGAGGCTGGCCTCCACCTTGCGATTCTCCTGCCTCAGCCTCCTGAGCTGCTGGGATGACAGGTTTGTGCCACTGTGCCCAGCTCCTGGCTTCTCTTGATCTTTTATTTGCTTCTCTGCCCAAAGTTGCTTTTTGACCTTGACCCAGGCTTCTGCACAACTGCTGTCCACTGTCCACCTTTGTGGATGACCCCTCCTCCAGAGAGCCTCTCTGTCCCCCACCCAACATAGACCGACCTGCCTCTATCACGTCACTCTGCATAGAAGCTCCCACTGACTGACAACCCCGCTAGCCTGAGACCCGCTTGCCACGAGAATAGGTGCCCCTACCAGGCCCCCCAGGCTCTCGCTGGGATTGAAGGACAGGGGAGATGGCCCAGACGTGTCTCAGCAGGCAGGGTTTGGGGTGACTGAGCAGTCAGGGCGGTATGCAGGTTTCCCCGGGGGACGTGGCGGTCACAGGTGGTCCTGATGCACGTACCTTTGGGTGCCCTCGATGCGCTTGCCTCAGCAGCTGGAGACGCATCTGGGCCGTTTTGCCTGAATGCTGGTTCATGTAGAGGGAGGTCTGATTCCCAGAGGAGGAAGAGGCTGAAGGTCCCCACCACTCTCCCAAAGCCACCTGGGTCTGCCCAGCTGCGACTGGGAGCCCTCTGCAGTTCTCGCTGTGGACACAAGAGGGCAGCCAAGGGCTTCGAGGCGCCAAGGAATGGGGCTGACCTTGCTCTAAGAAAGGCCTGGCTCAACTTCATGGAATCTGAAGCCTGGTGCAGGACAGGGGTTGTTGTAGCTATTCCTTCCCCGCCTCCCTCCCTCCATTCCTTCCTGGAGATTGAATCCAGGGGCTCTTCACCCCTGAGCCACACCCCCAGCCCTTTTTATATTTTATTTAGAGACAGGGTCTCGCTGAGTTGCTTAGGGCCTCGCTGAGTTGCTGAGGCTGGCCTCCAACTTGCGATCCTCCAGCCTCAGCCTCCCGAGCTGCTGGGATTATAGGCAAGGGCACTGTACCCGGCCGTGCCTCTCATTGATCACCAGAGGAAGTGCACTTGAGCAGGGAGCTGGTCCAAGGGTCCCGGAAAGCCATCCCGGCATCCAGAGGAATTCTGATTTCCTGTGACCCTCATCTCTCTCCACAGTGGTCCTTTGCTGTTGCTACCATCACAGAAATCCCTCCCGTCATCTTCCTCCCCAACTTCCTCGTGCAGAGGAAAGTGCTGCGGCCCCTTCGGACACAGACCGGAGGAACCATCATGGTAGGTGGGCGGCCGCGTCCCCAGATCCTCCGCACCTCTTCTGCCCCGCAGCGCCTCCCCCACTGTGAGCTGAACAAAACCCTGACTGTTCCTCAAACCCCAGCAACAATGACCCTTTCTCCAAAACCCGTGCCCATCTGGGGACATCAGAATTCATTGTCCCTTCCCTTCCTATTCCAGTTACCGTATTTGCTGCTATATAGGATGCGTCTCCACCCCCAAAGAGTGTATTCTGCCAGGTGCAGTGGCCCACGCCTGTCATCTCAGCTCTTGGGAGGCTGAGGCAGGAGGATCCCAAGTTGGAGGCCAGCCTCGGCAACTTAGCAAGACCCTGTCACAAATAAAATAAAATTAAGGCTGGGGGTGTAGTTTAGTGTATAGCGTCCCTGGTTTCAATCCCTAGTACCAACCCCCCCCATATATGTGTGTATTAAATGCATATATTTTAATATATATATATATATATATTAAAAATGACAATTTAATCAAGTCCTGGATCAGTCCCTACTGATCCCTACAGTTTTCTTTATTATCATCTACCCCCAAATTATGAATTCCTACAAGATTTCAGTAATTAGCCTACTGTATCTCCGTGAGCAAAATGTTCTTATTTCCTTTTGGAAACCATGTTAAAATCATTCCCTTAGCTGGGTGAGGTAGCACACGCCTGTCATCCCAGCAGCTTGGGAGGCTGAGGCAGGAGGATTGCAAGTTGGAGGCCAGCCTCAGCCACTTAGTGAGACCCTGAGCAACTCAGCGAGACCCTGTCTCTAAATAAAATATAAAAAGGGCTGAGGGTGTGGCTCAGGGGTTAAGCACCCCTGGGCTCAATCCCTGGGACCAAAACAAATAAAACGGTTCCTTCATAGTGATAAGCACCTAGTTTACCTTTCCTGCCTCCCTCACGTGGTTGCAGATGGGCACACACCCCGTGCGACTCCGAAGCTGGCCAGCCTGGTGTTTGCCCCAGGAAGGGCTGTGTGGGCTGGGGGCGGTGGCTCCTGTGTCCTCGCCTTGGAAGGAACCAATGGCGGGTTCCTCTTACCCTCTTACCCTCTGCTTGTCTCCGCAGGCGGGGAAGCTGGCCATGGAGCGAGGCTGGGCCATCAACATAGGTGAGTCCCTGGGCTTGCCATGGCTAGCCTGGCCTGGTGGCCCTGCCCAGAACAGGGTCTGCGGGACAGGAAGGGGCGGGAGGAGCCTGGAGGAAGCAGCCCCAGAGCCACCCGAAACCCTTTATGTCGGGCTGTGGGGTGAGATGTGCAGCCTCCGGGTATCTGGAAAGTAGGATCTTGACCTCCAATTCCCCAGCCTCCAATGATGGATGGCTCCCTCCCTCCCTCCAGAGCGCCTGTGCTGTCCTCCTAGGCAGGTCGCTAGGACCCCTGCCTCCCTGTGGCTTCTCTGAAAGACTCCATCTTCTGAGCAGCTCGGGAGGCTGAGGCAGGAGGATCGCGAGTTCAAAGCCAGCCTCAGCCAAAGGGAGGCCCTCAGCAACTCGGCGAGACCCTGTCTCTAAATAAGATACAAAATAGGGCTGGGGAGGTGGCTCAGGGGTTAAGCACCCCTGGGTTCAAGCCCTGGGACCATCTCCAATAAAAAATTGAAAGGCTCCCTCTGTCCCCAAGGTCAGGCTGGCCCACAGGCTTGGTCACACACTGGTGGGCAGACACAGCCGTGGTCACTACCTCCTCCTCAGGGGTCCAGCACTTCCCAGCCCCTGGACTCTCGCACAAGACTGGCTCCTGGGAGGGCTCCGTAGGTCACTGTCCCCCTTGGGGGCACAGCGCTTGACCGTGTGCCAATCCCTTCCTCGTTTGTCCTCTTATTTGAATCGGCAGTTATTTTCGGGCCCAGTTCATTCACAAGGCCCACGGACGTGCTCAGAGCCCCAGCAGGACCCTCCAAGGCCAGGGCTGCTCTCGTCCCTCTGGCATTTCCAGATGCCCAGCCGTAGCTCTGGTGTAGCCGGGAGGTGATGGCACCCCACTGCTGTGGGAGCCATTGATGCCCTTCAGTGGGTTCCCTGGGGCTCTTGTGGAAGTATTATGGTCTGGTTGAAGAGTCCGGGTCCTGATCCAGTCCGGGTTTGAACCCTGGTTCTGCCATGACCCAGCTGTGTGACCCCGGGCAAACTGCCGACCCTCTCTGTGCCTGAGCGGCCTCTCTATAATGGGCCTTGGTGAAGATGGTGCCCTCTTCTGGGCTGTTGGGATGCTTCAGCTGGCCTGGTGCCCTGTGAGGAGCCCAGCGTTGCGGTCACATGATTAGGACCAGCCACAGCCTCAGGCTTGGTGGAGGAGCCCAGCCCCTCGGGTGCAGGCCCAGTTCCGCGCTGGCCGCGGGTGCAGGTGTCAGGCCCGGTTCCTAGCATCCCTGCCCCTCAGGGACCCTCTGAGCACGTGCCTTCCCTGTCCTCCCACCACCCGCCGTCCCCCAGGTGGGAGCCACTTGGGAAGCCCAGCTCCACGGGACAGGCTGAGCGCCCCGTCACGGGTGTGTGTGAGGGGCCCTCGGGCTGGCCTCCCAGGACCCCTGAGAGGTGGGTGGCCGTGGGGCTGTCCAGCCTGGGCTCGGGGACCTGCCGTCCATCCCCTGACAGCCTGGGGTTGGAGGAGCCCTCCCAGGGGCTGGGACCCTGGGGACACGGAGGGGCCGAGCCCCGTGGTGGCCCTGACCAGCGCCTGTCTGCCCTTCTGCAGGGGGCGGCTTCCACCACTGCTCTAGCGACCGAGGCGGGGGCTTCTGTGCCTACGCCGACATCACGCTGGCCATCAAGGTGAGTTCACAGGCCCAGGGTGGGCGCTGGGCCTGCAGGAGCCTCCCCAGGAGCCCGTCCGCTGCCCAGGCCTAGGGTTCCCACCACCGTTATAGAGAAGGGACGAGGCCTGGAGCCGAGGGCCTGGCCGGGGGCGCTCAGCCGCTTCCTCCCCCTCGGCTCAGCTCAGGAAGACGCCCGGCACTGGTGGAGGGAGTTAGGACAGCGGCCCCAGCCGGGGCTGGCTGGGGACTCAGCAGATCAAGGTCTGGACGTCACTAGAAAACCAGGGAGGACGGAGGGTAGAAGAGATCAACAAAAGCATCATAGCATGATGGAAATGAAAACAGCCGGCGCTCACCCCGCACTCGGCCCCGTGCCAGCTCTTCTCCCCAGCTGGACCCGCACATGTGAATGACAAGGGAACCCAGCCCTAGAGAGGCTTGTCACAGGCGTTGGCCTGCAGGGCTGTCGGACCCAGAGCCTCCCAGCCACCTGCAGCTGGCCTCATGCCGGGCATTGGGACGGGCTGGTGCGTCCTCAGAGTTTGCCCTCAGGAGAGGGGGATGCACAGAGACCTTGGAGGGGAAGAAGAGGGAAGGAAGACTTCCCAGAGGAGGCTTTAGGGTCAGCCTTGCGGGAGGAGGCCAAGATTGGGGAAGCTGGGCACGGTGGTGCACACCTGTAATCCCAGCAGCTCGGGAGGCTGAGGCAGGAGGATCGCAAGTTGGAGGCCAGCCTCAGCAACTTAGTCTAAGCAACTCAGTGAGACCCTGTCTCTAAATAAAAAATAAAAAGGGCTGGGGAGGTGGCTCAGTGGCTTAGTAGCCCTGGGTTCAATCCCTGGTCCAAAAAAAAAAAAAAATTGGGAAGTGAAGTTCAAGGGTAACCTCTGCATTTCCAAGGGGATGCGGGGAGACCCGGGCCCTGACCACTGCCTGCCCAGCTCTCCCAGGCAATGACGGGCACGAGGGCCTGCACCTGGTGTGCCCTCCCACCCTTCCACCCTGGGACCTGAAGGGCTGGGCCCCTGGCCCGGCTGCTCCTCACGCCTGCCCCCTCCTCACCTTGTAGTTCCTGTTTGAGCGCGTGGAGGGCGTCTCCAAGGCCACCATCATCGACCTCGACGCCCATCAGGTGAGTGAGGACCCAGCATCACCCCCTCGTCCCTAGCAGCCCTCATCCATCACAGCCCCACTGGAGCGCTCTCTGCCTACCAGGAACGTCCCTGTGCCAGGCCTCTGCCACCCCCTCTGCTTCTCAGGCTGGAAGGGAGGGACTCCCTCTGTGGGGCCTACTCAGGGTGACAGGTCCTCCCCACCTCCTTACCGTCCCGCATGATGGCTCCTCCCGAAACCCAGTCTGGTGGTGCTCTGAACTCTGCTGTGGCTCCCTATTGCTGACCCTTTGGGGTGGCGCCTCCTGACAGAGCAGATGAGCTCTGTGGACACCTGTCCCCGAGGCAGGTGCTCACACACAATTTTGGGCTCCCCTGGGCCCTCCGAGGCGGGCGTTGAAGACCCCAGTTCATGGGGGCACCTTCTCCCCAGGACTGAAGGCGGCAGACGCCCCTGATCAGGGGAGGAGGTGAAATGGGCCCCTCCCTCGCCCGCCTCGGTGGGTGGCCTGGGGTGCGGCCAGCCTGCTAGTTGGCTTTCTTACCCTGACCCCACCTGACACCTGCCAGCCTAGAGCACAAGCAGGGCCAGGGCTTTGCCTCATGCCACAGAGAAGGAGACCGAGAGGGCGGGGGCTCCTTGGGGTCCTCCCGGAAGGTCACAGGGCCGGGTTCTGAGGTTGGACCCCAGCTCTGCCGTTGGGTAGCCTGGAGACCTCTGTCCCCAAGGGCAAGCTGGCCCAGGCGTGTGGCCGTGTCCTGGGGGAGAAGGCGTGGGGGAGTCCGGCATTCCCCAGGACACCTGCCTCTGAGCGGCTTCCGTGTCCTCCCCCAGGGCAATGGGCACGAGCGGGACTTCATGGACGACAAGCGTGTGTACATCATGGATGTCTACAACCGCCACATCTACCCCGGGGACCGCTTTGCCAAGCGTAAGCTGCCGCCCCTCCGTCCGAGTGCGCTCTTGCTGGGACAGGATGCCTCCCTGGGTTCCCTGCAGTCTCTGGGGTGCCCCAGAGATGTCTCCTCCCTTTTCCTCGGTATCCCCGTAAGGTGGGTTTTCCCCCTTGGACACACAAGGACACTGAGACCTGCAGAAGTTACAAGCCCCACCAGAGACCAGTGTCCTTAAATCAGGAGGAACCACTAGACGAGCGAAAAAAAGAGGAGCAGCAGAAAAATACAAACGAAGATGCAGAAATAAGTTCAAACAGGAGTTAGTTAAAAATAAATGAAAGCGGGTTAGACTCACCAATCAAAAGGCAGAGATTCCCAGATGAGGCTAGAAAGCAGAACTGCCCATTCTGCAGGTGGGGTGCCTGTGTGAGTCAGCTTTTCAGCTCTGTGACAAAATACTTAAGGAAATCAACCTATGGGAAAGAAAGGTTGGTTTGGATCGTGTTTTGGAGGTTCAGGTCTAGGGTTGATGGTCCATAGCTTTGGGCCTGTGGCAGGGCAGCATATCATGGCAGGGAGCACATGGGAACCAAAGAAAGAGGAAGGGGTGGAGCCCTGGGGTCCCCTTTGAGGACACACTCCAGTGACATCACTTCCGTTAGCTTCCTTCTACCTCTTAAAGGTCCAGCCATGCCCTCCGTGACATCACTTCCTTCCATTTGGCTCCGCCTCTTAAAGGTCCAGTCACACCGTCAGTGACTTCACTTTCTTCTGCTTGGCTCCGCCTCTTAAAGGTCCAGCCATGCCTTCCGTGACATCACTTCCTCCCATTTGGCTCCACCTCTTAAAGGTCCAGGCACCTCCGTACTTCCACAGGCTGTCCACCAAGCCTTTCTCACAAGGGCCTTTGGGTGATACTCCAGATCCAAACCATAACAGGGCCATTTATGCATGAGGTGCTGGCGACTCTGGTGTGGGTGAGTCTGCCACTGTTTGGGTCCAAGTGACTTAAATCCTGAACTGAATCTCGGATGTCTAGACCTGGCCCTGAGAGTAGGACGGCGTGTCCGCGTGTCTGGGCGGGGCTCAGGGAGACGTGGAGTCAGCGCCGGCCCGCGGGGTGTCGTCCTCAGACCTCTCTCCCGGGTCCCCCTCTGCAGGGCTGAGTGCTCTCTTCAGCTTGGTTTGGGCGAAACCAGAGGCACGACTGCTGCAGCCCAGCAGCCTGTGTCCAGCCCTGCCTGGGCGGCGCCGGCCCTCGGTCTTCCCCACCCCGGGCCTCTGTTCCCTTCCCCTGCACATCGGCGCTCTGGCGTCCCTCTCGCAGAGGCCATCAGGCGGAAGGTGGAGTTGGACTGGGGCACCGAAGATGACGAGTACCTGAGCAAAGTGGAGAGGAACATGGAGAAGGCCCTGCAGGAGCACTTCCCGGACGTGGTGGTCTACAATGCCGGCACCGACGTCCTCGAGGGGGACCGCCTCGGGGGACTGGCCATCAGCCCTGGGGTACGTCCTGGCGCGGGGGGAGCGGGGGAGCACGGCCGCCAGGAGGTTCAGCAGCAGCGGGAAAGGCGAGAGCCACAGCAGCCCAGAGCAAGGCTAGATCTGCAGCAGGACTTCCGGACGCCACAGGGGTCCAGCCAGCTGAGCTCCCCGCCCCTCCCCACACAGGGCATCGTGAAGCGGGACGAACTGGTGTTCCGGGTGGTCCGAGGCCGGCAGATCCCCATCCTCATGGTGACCTCGGGGGGGTACCAGAAGCGCACGGCCCGCATCATCGCCGACTCCATCCTCAACCTGCACAGCCTGGACCTCATCGGGCCCGAGTCGCCCAACGTCTCCTCGCAGAGCTCGGACACGCCGCTGCTCTCGTCCTCGGGGCCCTGACGGTGCTGCCCTGCTAGGTGACACCCAGCTGCCTCCGGGCCCCGCCCGCCACCTGCCTCTAGTGCCGTTTTCCACCCTCGCGGGGCTGTGGGCCCCAGCGACCCGGCGGGGCAGGAAGGAAGGGCGACCGGCCCTGCCTGGGCGCGTCCCCACCGGGTGCCGGGGTCTCGAGTCCTCGCGGGCAGGGCAGAAGGCAGACAGGAAGCCCGGGGGACCCGCGGGGTCCCGGGCCCATCGGGCCGAGGAGGAGCAGGCGGTCGAGAGGGAGAGAGGGCAGAGGAGCGGGGAGGCCGGCCCGCGAGGCCCACGGAGGAGCCGGCCAGCCACCCGTGGGCTCTCTCCCCTGCAGTCGCGGAGGCCGCGCCGGCCCCTCGCTCCCAGGCGTCAGGAGCCGCGGAGGAGAGTCGCGCCCAGGCGTCCAGGTGGGCCCGCGTCCCGCCAGCAGGCGGAGCCCCTGGGCTGGACGTGGGGCCTGGGGAAGGGACGAGGCGGGGTCTCCAGGCTGGGGTCCCCCTCAATAAATAAGGTCTGGACCTGCTTTTCCAGGGTCCCTGTGTGGTGAGGAGGTGGGGGCGGCCGAGGACACCCGCCTCCACTTGGGCCAGCGTCCCACCCGCCCAGCAGCAGGGCCAGGTTGGCACGGCAGGCGAGGCCCCCGCGCGGAAGCCAGGGAACCGAGGCCCTGGCCAGGTGTCCTGGGGGAGGGAGGCAGGGGGTCCCCAGCCCAGCCCGAGGTGGCAGGAGGGGCCGGGGCGGGTCCTGGGGCTGCAGTCTCCACTGTCCTCGCCCAGAGTCCCCAGTCCCCGTCTGTGCCTGCCCCTGGCCCTCCTCCTCTCCCTGAAGGGGCTGCTCAGGGCACCCCAGGAAGTGGGGCGAGGGGCCCGTTCACCCTGCGAGCCAGTGACTGCCACCTGTCCAGAGCACAGGGGGCGGAGGGAGGTTGGCCAGCGGCCCCGCCAGCCTGCTGAGGGACACGCGTGTCACCCTCTGGGCTCCCACGGGGGTGGCCCCGCGCCCCGTGTTGGGGGTGGGATTGTCCCCCGCGCGACCTCCTGCGTCCACCCCAGGCCCTTGCCCTGGATTCCCTGGTGTGACTCGGGGGACCTGATGGCCGCCTGTGTCCAACACGTGACGGCCTCGCTTGGTCACCGTGGGGCTTCTGTGCCGGAGTCGCAAAGGCTCGAGATCGGACTGGCCGCGCTGCTCCTGGGGGTGAGCGATCCCGGCCTTCCGAGGACCAAAGGAAACGAAGGCGGACACTCCCGGAGCCGGCACCCGACGCGGGTGGCGTCAGTCATGGTCCCTTCTGTTCCACCCCAGGGTCCTGGGGACAGGGCGACGTCCCATCTGGAAGATCCGTGAACCGAGGCTGGGCGGGATGGGGAGTGGGTCCCGGTCCGCACCTGGAGCCGGGTTTGGATCGGGTCCCCGCGTCCCGGGCTGTGTGCACAGGGGCCCGTCGGCGCTGCTCTCCAGACAGAAGGCCAGCGTCCTGGGGCTGAGGTCCCTGGGCTTGGGGTCTGGGGAGGTGGGGAGCAAGCGGAGCTGGCTGAGACGTGGCTCTGCCCCGAGGGGACGCAGTCCAGGGTCCCTGGCGGGCAGTGAGGGGCTGGTGGCCTTCTAGCCCGGGGTCCGTGGAGCCCACTGGGAGGCTGGTGGGGAATACAGACCCCGTCCTCGGCCCACAGAGTGACTGGGGCATTCCCAGTGGCTCCGCCTGGTGGGGACAGTGTGACCCCTTGAGAACCAGACACGGTTCCAGGGACAAGGACACCCAGGGCTGGGCAGGGACAGGTCAGTTGTGGGCTCTGTGAGGAGAGAAGGGTGGCATAACGGGCCTGGTCCTGAGCAGACTCTCCACAAATCACCCAGTGAGCCTCATGACCCTCTGCCACCAGAGCAGTGTGTGTCCATCTTACAGATGCAGAAACTGAGTCACCAAAGATGTAAACCCGCAACTCCTAAGTGGAGGAGCGAGGGTTTGAACCAGAGTCTCGGTCCCAGAATCTGGGAGCCATTTCCTCCTCCTTCAAACGGGGCTCTAAAGATGCTTATGGGAAAGGGTCGTTCCAGGAACAAAACCTCCGTACTTGGAATGAATGCAGGGTGTGTGGCTCCCTGTTGTACCCAGTAACTGTTAGCCTTGACGATGAGGAGCGTCCTGGAGGCGGGCAGAAGCACCAAGGCCGGGTGAAGCTCAGATCTGTGCACAGGCTGCGCACGCCTGCCATTCCAGCCACCAGGAGGCTGAGGCAGGAGGATTGCAAGTTCGAGGCCAGCCTCAGCAACTTAGCAACATCCTGCCTGTGCCTTAAAAGTTAATCAGACTGGGGCTGTGGCTCAGTGACAGAGCACAAGAAGCCCAGGACTTAGTCCGCAGTGCAAAAAAAAAAGATCAACGGGCGCCAACTTCGTGGGGGCCGGAAGCCTGGCATGGCAGCCCTGGCCACCCGGGTGGAGGGCGGGGACAGGCTGGAGGAGGAACGTGAGCAGATCTGAAAAGACCTCACCAAATAGGAGCCCATGATTGACAGCCTCAGCTCAGAGCAGCCCCTGGTGCCCGGCCCCTGTGGGATTCCTGCGGAAGCCCCGTAGGAAGGGGCCGACCCCGCCAGACCTCTGCGGGGTGGGTGAGAGTGGGCGCCGCCCAGGCCTGGCCGGGGTCTGGGCGCAGGGACTTGGCCTCTCTCTCCGCAGCTGCCCTTCCTCAGGATCCCGAGCTGCAGGGCTGGGGGTGCAGGTGCTTCCTGGAGGCAGTGTCCCCACCCTTGCGCCTGGGCCCCAGCTCCATGTCGGCTGCGGCTCGCACGGAAGGGCGTTCTAGCCGCTTCCCACGTGGGGGGCTGGCGGAGGGGCTCTCCAGTGGGAAGCTGCAGGACCCAAGCTGTCACAGTGCCCCCAACGGGGACCCCCTGAGGCTGGGCCAATAGGGCCCCACTCAGGGGTGGGGAGCAGACTGGAATGAGCGAACCCCCCGGCCGCCTGGGGCATAAACAAAGGGAGTCCCTCCCCGCCTAGCGGGTCTCCCGGGCAGATCTGAAGGAAGGCTGGCAGCCTCCTCCTGGGGCCTCTGCCAGGCTTTCGGGGTTTGGGGCCAGGGCAGCCTGCCCGGGAGCTGGCTCCATTCAGCTCCGCCGGCACTGGCGGGGGATGCCCTGCTGCGGGCTCAGGGCCACCCTGGAAGTGCGACTCTCACAGGATTGTCAGGGTACCTAGGTGAACCCACGGCCTCCGGTCCCTTTCCTGCCGCCTCTCGAGTCCCCAACTCCCTTTCATGAGCTGACACATTAGTTTCCTCATGGGTGAAATGGAGAATGGAGATGAAATGAACTATCAGTATTTGTAAAATGCTTACAACATGAAGAGTCCAATCAAGTTCTCCATCATTACCATCACACTCATCTCCATCAGTGTATAGATAAGGAAACAGAGGCTCAGAGAGGTGAAGTGACTCGCCCAAGATCACACAGCCCACAATAGCAAAGCTAGTAGGAAACAGAGACTCAGAGAGGTGAAGCGACTGGCCCAAGGTCACACAGCCCACAATAGCAAAGCTAGGAGGAAACAGAGACTCAGAGAGGTGAAGTGACTCGCCCAAGGTCACACAGCCAACCAATGACAAAGCCGGGGAGTGAACAGGCATCCCTCTGACTCCAGACAAGTGCTCTTTTTCCACGACCACCCTGCTGGCAAAAAATAACCATGGTGAGGTCATAACCCACACCGGGGGTTAGGGTGTGGGTGTGGGTGTCCCCAGAAGCCCCCGTGGAGACACTGCAGGAAGGTTCAGAGGGGACACGATCGGGTCCTGAGAGCCTCAACCTGGTCAGTGCCTGGCTCCCTGGGGGATCCGCTGGGGGCACCTGGAGGCAGGTGGTGTGGTGAGGAGGTGGCACTGGGGCCTGGCTGTGGGGACACGTGTGCATCTGGGAGTGGAGTCTCTCTGCCTCCTGGTCCCCAGGGGAGCTGCTTCCCTGCACCACACTCTTCCTCCATGATGTTCAGCCTCCCCTCAGGCCTGAGGAACGGAGCCAGCCTGAGCCCTCTGCCACCGTGAGCCCCAAATCCACTCCTCCTCCTCCACAGCTGTGCTGGTGGGTCCTGTAGTCACAGCAGCGACCAAGCCGACTCAGACACTGCCTTGCACTCCTGAGACCTTCCCTGGGTCACCTCAGTGGCAAAAGTAGAGCTCAGCACCCCCTCGTCCAGACCAGACGGGGGACCCAGAGGGGTGGTCACCAGAGGTGGTGGCGGGCCCGGGGCTGGGTCTCCATACTGGAAAAATCTTAAAAAGTCGTGACCGTCTCCTGGGCTGGGGCTGCGGAGCCAGGAGGGACCCAGGCTTGTCTCTGAAACAGCTTTTCAGCTGCAAAATCCACACTGGGCTTTCTGCGAAGGGCTGCGTGCTTTTCGCTTGCACTTTTCTCCTACAGAATGTGTTTCGTTTTGAAAGAGAGCAGAGCGGGCAGCTGTGAGACTCTGGGTGGGCACATTCGGAGCTGAGGCATCTGAAGACCCCCTATTCTATGGCTCACGCGGCTGAGGTCACAGGGACCCCAGCTCGGCCACTGCAGCTGGATCAGAAGGAACTCTGTTCTTCCTGGACACTCAGGGCTCTGGGCTGGCGGTCATCGCTGCCCCTTCCGTATGCCCAGGAAATGCTTTCAGAGCCTGATGGCCCTGTCAAGCAAACTGGGATCAGAGGCTGAGCCTCCTGGCCTCCCTTCTGGAGGTCATGCCAAGCCAGACCTAGATGTGCTCAATGGGAGGACCACGGAAGCTCCCCCCAGCGGGTGCCCCCAGAGTCCTCGTTGCAGAGAGGGCAGGTGGGAGCCGCAAGCTCTATCTGGAGGTCACTGGAGAAAGATCGCGGAGCCTGAAGTTCCAACCCTACTTCTGCCACCTATGTGCTGTGTGACCCCAGGCAGGTGGTATTCCCTCTCTGAGCCTCAATTCCTCCTTCTCTAGAGAACCGTGTGAGATGGTGGAAGTGGAGCCAGCATACAGCAGGTGCATAATGAATGTGACACTGGCCACATTCTCCCGCATCCTTTTTGGACTCATCGCCTCTGAGGCCTGGAAATGGGCAAAGTCGTCATTTCTCAAGCGTGTGGTCTGGGGCATCTCAGTGGGCGGTTGGCGCGGGTCCTTTTAGGGAAGGTCTGCAGGACCAGGGCTGCCCCGCCCCTTGCGCCCTGGGCCCTGAACGCCACCCCGGCTTCTCCGAGGCTCTGAGGGACTGGCTACCGGTCTGCTGGGCTCTCAGGGTTTGGGACACGCCAGGCCTGGCATTGGGGTACTGGGAACCTCCCTGGAGCCTGCTGTGGGTCCCCCCACTCTGCCCCAACCTGGGGATGGGCCGGGTGGGTCACTGTCCTCCAGATTGTGGAAGGACAGCTTGCTTCCCTTAGGGACGATGGTCTCATCCGGGAACGTTCGGGCTAGACTCAGCCCTGTGTGCGAATCTGGCTGTTCCACGGCCGTGGGCCTCAGCGTACCGGCTCTGTAAATGGGCATGTGAGTCCCTCCCCGTCCAGCGCAGCTTTGAGGGAAAGGTGAGGCTGGCGCCCCCCACCCCAGACCCGGCTGGAGATGCCACCCAGAATCTGCAGGCTGTCCCCGCTTGCCCTGAGATGGTGACCCCCTTTCGGAAGCAGGCGGGTACAGGGACAGGAACCTGATCAGCGAGTGCGTCCAGGTCCTACTCCTGCCCCCGTTTTCCGTGTGACCTCGGGCAAGTGACAACTTTCAGTGCCTCCGTTTCCCCATCTGTAAATTGGGGATCACAGGAGTGGCAGCCTCATAGCGATTGTGGGGGTCAATGAACTAATGAAGCGCCAGAAGAGCACCTAATGGACACCAGATATTTTTGGGGGGGGGTACCTGGGATGGAACCCAGGGGCGCTTAAGCACGGAGCCACATCCCCAGCCCTTTTTATATTTTATTTAGAGTCAGGGTCTCGCTGAGTTGCTTATGGATTTGCTCAGTGGCTGAGGCTGGCCTCCAACTTGCCATCCTCCTGCCTCGGCCTCCGGAGCCGCGGGGATGACAGGTGTGCGCCACCATGCCGGCCTCCTTGATTTCATTTATGTATTTTTCTGCAGTGCTGAGGATGGAGCCTCACACGTGATAGGCAAGTGCTGCACAACCCCAGCCACCTTCTGGAACTTTCTCATCCCCTTTCCAACTCTGGGAGCGTGAACTGCTCAGAGTGTGGCATTACAAACCTGGGGAAGGGCTGGGGGGCGGTCCTGCTGGGGCGAGGGGGCGGGGCCACCAGGGGCGGGGCCCCTGGCTCCTCCTGCAGTGGGCGGGGTCCCGGGAACTGATACCCAGGCCTCCAGACCCAGTTTGGCCCGCGCCTGGGAGGCCGTTTTGTGGAATATGCTGAAAGGCTTTTGGAAGTTCCCGAAGCCATCTGGTCCTAGTTACCCCAGAATATGGCTTGCTGTCTCTTGGGCGGCAGACCAGCTCAGGAATGTGCCTCCGACCCACGCCTGCAGCCCCGGGGCGCCCGCCACGCCCTGCATCCTTTCAAGGACCGGCTCTCTCCTGGCTGCCTCCAGCCCCAGCCTCTGCCCCCGCCCTGTCACCCCAGAGCGGTCCCCAGGGCGGGGCTCTCCGCCGTGCCGCGCACCCGACCTCCCTGCTCTCTGGGCTGCGTGCTGGGGACCCGCGTAGCCAGAATGCGATCTGGCTTGTGGCCCCGGCAGGTTTCTCAATGGGCCTCAGGAATTCCAGCAGGTCCCTGGTCTGGTCCAAGCTCCTGTTCTGTAAAACACGGCTGGAAAATGTGACCAGGGAGCTTTGGAAGAGCCAGCCGCACTAAGGGCTGCTCAGGACCCGTTTCTCCCTCCCTGGTCCCTCTGCCCACCAGACTGGGCCACCTGGACTTGTAGCACCCAGGCCGGGTCACTCGGATCTTGTTCTCTGGGCTGGTAGGTGTCTGTTTCTTCCCTGGATTTTTGTCTGGGGGCTGCGGTTCTTGCTGGCTGCTGGGGCCAGGGCTTGGGTGTGGCTGCTCTGGGCTGTCGCCCCACCCCCCTGCCTGACTCCTGGCTGCTGCCCTGAACAGTCATTTGAGGCCAGCTGGCACCTCGTCCCTTCTTTGAGGAACTTCCACTCCCCCACCCCAGACCGGAACAGACATGGTACCCTACCCACCCCCAGCATACTAGGGTGCCGCAGGGAAAAAGCGTAGGATCCAAGTTCAGACCCGCCTGGTGCCGGCTCCTCCTTCCAGGCTGGGCCTCTGAAGTGAGAGGTGCCAGGCACTTGTTCAGGGACCACGTCTGTGTGCCCCCGGGTGGCAGCTTTGAGAGTCGGTGCTCAAACTAGGTGCAGTGGTGCACGCCTGTCGTCCCAGCAACTGGGGAGGCTGAGGCAGGAGGATCGCAAGGTGGAGGCCAGCCTCAGTCACTTAGTGAGGCCCTAAGCAACTCAGTGAGACCCTGTCTCTAAATAAAATATAAAAAGGGCTGGGGATGTGACTCGGGGGTTAAGCACTCCTGGGTTGGTCCCCAGTGAAAAAAAACAGTCAGTGCTTGATTCTCTGGATCCCTTTGGCAGAAGCACCTTTCATTCTATCTAACCTTCTGGGTCCCTGAGACCCAAGATGAGTTGGGCTCCCAGTTAAACTGGAGTCCATGACCAGGATCATCAAGGAGTAAGCCTGTTGCCTGTGCTACTGGCGCATAGGGGTCGCTTGTTACTGAAGCCTACCCTTGTCCAACCTGACTGACGCACACTCCATTTCCTTGCTCACAGGGATGGTTTAGTGAGGCAATGTGATTCAAGCTGGACCAGAGTTCTTACCTATACATTTTCATTTGGAAATGGAATGAGGAGAAGGGACCTCATCTTTTGAGCTACTGAATTACAGGGCAACCAAATGTCTCACCACAAAGAGAAAGTCTGTCTTTAGTATGAACAAGTCAAACAGAAGAAGAAAAAGATAATAAAAAAAAAGTGATGGAAAAAGAGGGAATCCTGGTGATATTAAGAACAGAGCTGTTCAGGTTGCGCACTGCACAACGCTGGAGGCTGCTGTTACACAGAAATCACAGTAGATTGGTGTAGTGATGTGTCTTGAGGACAAGGGGGTCCTCACCAGAGCCAAGCAGAAACTGGCACTAGGCCCTTGAACCTGTAGAACTGTGACCTTCATAAATCTTTTTTCTTTATAAAGGGACCCAGCCTGGGGTATTTTATTATAGTAACAGAAAACTGACTAACATTGGGGCCATTTGTGTGGGTGCCAGGAACCTTTCGAATCTCTCTGAGCACCAAGACCCTTCTTGGACTTCACTATGGTCTGAAAAGTATTTGCCGTGATCATTTTCCTTCCAGACCACAGAAAAGACATCGCACAGACTTCATTTCCTCTTCAAATGGTTAAATTACAACTGTGTTGTTGCTTTAAAGGAGAGGCCAAAATTATCTAGGGAGTTCACGTATGTGTGGCTGAAGCTAAGATTAAAAAACATGTCCTGGTAAAAGACAGGATGGTGCTGGACAAGATCCAGTTCCCAACTGTCCCCAGTACGGGAGGAGGCAGGTTCACGAGCAGGGCTCTGCGCCCACTCTTGTATGTCAGGAAGGCTGTCTCCTACCATCTAAGTAAATCGAGAGAGAGTTCAAGGGAAGGCTGAGTGTCCTGGGGGCGGATGACCGGGGGTCAGGTCCTGAGGACATTGCCTTTTAAAGCCAGCTGGGTGACCTTGGATAAATGACTTCCCTCAGTTGTTGCTTCTGTGAAATGGGAACACCAACACCCACCCGAGGGACCATGAAGAGGCCCGGGCGGGTGTGGGAAAGACCCAGCACATAGTAGATGCTCAGCGAGCACCATCCATCACCAGCGTGTTCACTGGGCAAGTTTAGAGCATGTCCTGAGAGCCCAGGCCCAGGGTTCGAAGCTCGGTATCTCGTCAAGTGTCTGTGGCAACTCTCTTCACCACTTGGACCCTCGGTTTCCTCATCTGTCCGGTGGGGATTCCCACAATGGCAGAAATAAACAAGAACATTCTTGTTTGCGGGTTTGGCTGCTGGCTCTCCCTCCCAGACAGTAAGAGGGCAGAGGCTGGGTCTGTTCTGCTGCCCGTTGGCACTTAGCAGGTGCGAGGTGAACACTCTGTCCTTTGCTCCAGTTGGGTGGGGAAATCGGGCCGGTCTCTCCCGGGGCTCTCTCCTCCCTCCAGACTGTGGGGAAGGAGCCAGGGACAGTCTTTGATAAGCCAGAATGGAGACCTGCCTCCTCTCTCCTCCACCTGCGGGGACCCACCTGCTCCTCAGCAGGCAGGGCTGACCCTGGCCCCTGAAGCTCCCTTCCCGGGTTTCCCGGTTGGGCTGCTTGGCCTCCATGGGACATGCAGCAGGGGGGACTCGGGTGAGTCTCCAGCAGGCGAGGGAAGAAGTTCCACCCGCTCTGTCCATCCCGGCACCTGTGCTGCGGTGAACGGGACGTGGCGCCTCAGGGTCCCCCTTCCTTCGAACTCGGGTGAGTGATTTGCCTTTCTTGGCCTCCATTGCTCCATCTGTAAAATGGGGATTGTCTCAGCAGCTATTTCTCAGGGTCCTGAGAGAAGGCAGTCGATGGTTCCATAGAAAGAACTAGAACAGCGCTGGCCACACGGTAAATACTCCCGAAATGAGCGATTCTGATGACTGTTTCTGTTGGAAGTCACTCTAGCCCGGGATCCAGTCTTACCTCTGACCCCAGGGCAGCTGCAGAAAGCAGGTCTCAGCCTGTGTGTCCCCGTGTGTCATCCCCGCACGGACAAGGGCCTCCTTCCCTTCCTCTAACCTGGGAGGTGCCCTCAGAGGCAGGGTCCCCTGACCCTCCGAGGAGACCTCCCGGCCATCTTGGCTGCAGGAGAAAAACTAAGCAGGGACAGGGCCAGTCAGGGTCACCGGCTACAGCTGGACACAGGTCAGGCCCAGTGTAGCCAAGGCGGGGTCAAGCCGGGCTCCCCAGAGTCCAGCTGTGGGAACAGGCTGTCCTAACATCTGGCTGCCGTTCCTGGCTGTTGGTTTTTAGAAGTAAGTTCCAGCCTCCGGCCCCACCTTCCCCTGGACCACTGGGCTGGGACAGCTCCTGGCGGACCCAAGTTGTGTGCTGGGTGACCTGGGATGGGCCCCAAAGCTCTGTGTTCTGCCATCTTCCACCTCCGCCTAAAAGCCAGGGGGAGGCAGGTGGTAGCTCACCCTGTCATCTCAGCGGCTCGGGAGGCTGAGGCAGGAGGATGGCAAGTTGGAGGCCAGCCTCAGCACTTAGCGAGGCCATAAGCAACTCAGTGAGACCCTGTCTCTAAATACAATATAAAAAGGGCTGGGGATGTGGCTCAGGGGGTAAGCGACCCTGGGTTCAAAACAGGGTGGGGGGGATCTGTCAGTATTTGGTGCCTTTCCAACTCAAGGTCTGCAGGGGACAGAGGACAGGAGGCGCCCCCTGGGGGGATGGGCCAGGGTGCTGACGTTGGTTTAGCCCCCACCAGGCACCCAGGGCCACCTCGGGACTGTTCAGCCCTGGTGGCATCAGGGGGACAGAAACGGTGGTCACTTTATAGAAGACGATGCCCAGGTCCCTGGGGCTCGCCTGGCCACGCCCCCACCCTGGGAGGACCCCGCAGCCCCCAGGAGAAACCAAGGCAAGGTCCTAGTACAGGCCGGAATGGTGACCAGGACACCTGGGGGCTCCTACACGGAGAGTCAGGGTCATTGTCAATCTGGACCCAAGGCCACCAGCCTCCAGACCTACCTGGTCCAGGAAGGCCCTGGCCCTCAGCAGGAGGCTCCCTTCAGGGGCACGGGGCCGGGGCCTGGTTCAGACCCCCGCGTCCCCGCCTCTCCGTGTGATCTTGGATACCACCCTTCTCTCTTTTCTCCATTGGTTTTTTGGCTTGAGAGGGAAAGTAATGCCACCAATGTGGTGACGCAGAGGTGGGACCTGGCTGTCACGTGAACAGTCAGTGCTGGTCAGGGGCCCCAGGGAAGCAGACCCGGGAGACCTGGGTCGGTCCCGGGAAGGCAGGCCAGACGGCGGGCAGGAGGCTGGCCCGGCTCTGCCAGGGGCTCTCGGGCACAAGAGGGAACATGGGCATCCTCTGCAGAGGCACTGCCAGGGGCTGGTGGCCAGCCCGATTCCGCTGAAGGCTGGCCGTGGGTGGCCCGCGGCGCGATGTCTGCAGGTGGGGAATGGCTGTATTCCCAAAGGATGCTGGGAATAAAGTCAACTCAGGGGGCCCATGGATGACTGGGGAGTCCCCAGGCAGGGGCAGGGTGGTGGCCCCCGCTCAGCATTGGCAGTCAGAGTCCAGAGCCAGAGAGCTGAGACCAGGCATCTGGCCCAGGACCAATGACACAGGGGACAGAGCTTATCGCTAGGAGGCTGGCCAGACCCAGGTAGGCCCCACCCCACTGTAGACTCACCTGTCCTGTGTCCTCAGTCATCCTCGGGGCTCCTTGTGGGGGAAGCTGGGACATCTGCCTCCAGAACCTTTGTCTCTGAGTCCCCCCCCCCTCCCTCACCAGTGACTTCGGGCCTCATCCTGCTCCCGAAATCCTAGGGCACTCAGGGTTGCCCTGTTTAGAAAACTTAGTGAAGAGCTGGGAGCAGTGGTCACACCTGTCATCCCAGCGGCTGGGGAGGCTGAGACAGGAGGATCGCAGGTTGGAGGTCAGCCTCAGCAGCTCAGCGAGACCCTGTCTTTAAATAAAAAGTAAAAAGGGCTGGGGATGTGGTTCAGTGGTTAAGCACCCCTGGGTTCACTCCCTGATACAAAAAAAAAAAAAAAAATGAACTCTGAAAGGACAAGAGGGAAATAAAGATGGAGTGTCAGGGCACTGGCCCATGCCAGTGACCTCCTATGGTGGGTGGGGCTCCATCCCAGGCATCAGGCTGAGAACTTCCCTGTCCCCATCCCTCCCCTGACTCCGCCTCCCCTGACTCCGCCTCCCCTGACTCCGCCTCCCCTGACTCCGCCTCCAGTCTCCTCTGGCTCCGCCTCCCTGGCTCCGCCTCCCCTGGCTCCCCCTCCACCCTCCCCTAGCTCCGCCTCCCTTGGCTCCACCTATGCCACCCGCTGGCTCCTCCCCCTTCCCTGTCTCTGCCTCCGCCGGCCCCTGGCGAAGCGTGCTGGGACTGGGGACAGCAGACCTTAGATCGGACTGCCCACCCTGGTGTGACCTCAGAGAGTTGCGGTTCTTCTCTTAGCTGTACGAAAATCAAGAGTAACGGTCAAAACCGGGATGAGCCCATTTCTAGAAGAATTGCACACAGCCATTTAATCTGCAAATCGTCCAGCTCGGGGAGAATTTATCAGTTTCTTCTAGAAAGATTTGTTGGCTAGAGACCTTCAGAGTCCAGGGCCCCAGAAGCATCTCAGCTCACCCCCGAGCAGCCCAGCAGCATCAGGGCTCCCAAAGAGAGAGACACAGGCAGGTAGGGCCCTGGGGGGACATTCCAGCCCAGGAGGGCTTCCTGGAGGGAGAGACATTTGAGCTAGGCACTTGAAAAGTAAGGTACAGTCATCTAGATGGAAGGAATAGCAGGTTAAAAAACAAATCCCAGGGAGTCAAATGGTGCTTAGAACTTTCCAGAAATGGTGGGTGGGTAGTAGCCAGAAGCTAGGGAGCACAGAGGTCAGGGCGGGGAAGTCCAGTTTTCCTGATGCCTTCTCCCTTTTCCAGACTCCTTTTTAAAAAAAATTTTTTTTTTTTTTTTTTTTTTTTTTGGTCTTGGGCATTGAACTCAGGGGCACTTAACCACTGAGCCACCTCCCCAGCCCTTTTTATATTTTATTTAGAGACAGGGTCTCACTGAGTTGCTTAGGGCCTCGCTAAGTGGCTGAGGCTGGCCTTGCGATCCTCCAGCCTCAGCCTCCCGAGTCACTGGGATGACAGACGTGCACCACCGTGCCGGGCTCCAGGCTCCTTCCTCTGGCAGCCTTTCCTTCCCCACTGCCTCCCAGCCACCTTCTCTCTCAGGCAGTAGGACCGGCATGGACTGAGGGGTCAGGCTGACCTGGGGCCCTGCCCCGGCTCTGCCACTCACTTGCTATGTAGCTTAGAGCCAGTTGCTTTTCTCTCTGCGACTCAGTTTCCCTGTCTGTAAAATGGGCTTAAACCTCCTCCCTCCCCACCCCACAGCTGTTGTGAGTTAAAAATGGCCGACTCCCAGCTAAACGCTCTTCCAGAGTCTGGCACAGAGTAGAGGCTGAAAATGGAAAAAACAAAGAACCAAACAGCAGCATCAAAATAACATGAGTTTCTTTTTCCCCTCTGGCTTCCTGAGGGACCCTCTGGCCTCCAGAAACCCTCGTCCCCAGTCCAGGGAAGAGCAGTGATCCGCAGACCCGAGACCGTGGCTGCTATGGCCTCCCCGTCTGATCTCAAAGGATCCCCGATTCCTTCCTGAGTCTCGGTTTTCTCATCTGTCAAATGGGTACTGCCGGGAACAGCCCTCCAGAGGCTGTTTGCAGAGGCCAGCTCAGCCCCTTCCCCACCGTGGCCCTCTTTTCAGTCCTGGGGACCACACGCTGGGTTGTCTGCAGTCCGTGAGGGAACCGAGGCCCGGGAAGGGACAGGATAGAGTTCCCAGCCCTGTGTGGCCCTAAATAAGTTCCCAGCTCTTTCTGGGCCTCTGTCTCCCCAACTCCAGGTCTTGCCAGGCTCTTTCTGGAACTTTCTATTGGATGGAGGCAGGAGCAGGGAAGGCTGAGCGGGAGGAACGGATTTGTGCTCTCCCTGGGAGTCTTAGGGGGACAGTACTGCTCCTTGCCCCAGGGACACCCATCCTGGCCTGGGGACCCAGCTCTCCTTCCCGTCCGTGGCTGTGGTCGTTCCCACCTCTCCGGCTCCACAAGGAAGGGATCGGTCCCAAGCTGACGCTGCCCGAGCGGAGGCCAGCGTGGCAGGAGGCTGCACTGTGGCCGGGACCATCTGAGCAGGCTTGGACCGGCATCCCTTTTGACAGCCCCATAGGACCCCGGGCCCTCAGCCTGGAACCCCCACGCCCTGCAGGGTGACCGCAGACTGTCCCCAGGCCCTGCAGGAACCTCGAGGGCGACGTGGTACAGACGGAGGCCTAGGGAAGGTCATTCTACCATGTTGCTAGAAATTGCCCGTAACCACCCGAAACATGTCCTCCATGTTTAGCTCACTGTTTGATTCCCTGAAGAGAGTGAGGAAGTCGTCTCTTTCTGCGGGTGTCGATGTGGAAATACGGTTTGTGATTTTGTGCAAAGTACCTGTCATGTAAAAAGACATCCGGATGTCTCTCCACAAACAGATGTGATTGGTTCATACAATGGAATATTATTTAGCTATAAAAAAGAATGAAAAGCCCAGTGCAGTGGTGCAGGACTGGTCATCCCAGCAGCTTGGAGGCTGAGGCAGGAGGATCACAAGTTGGAGGCCAGTCTCAACCACTTAGCGAGGCCCTCAGCAACTCAGCGAGACCCTGTCTCTAAATAAAATATAAAAGGGCTGGGGAGGTGGCTCAGGGCTTAAGCACCCCTGGGTTCAATCCCTGGTGCCAAAAATAAATAAATAAGAGTTGAGGCCTTGAAGTTGCTATACTGTGTATGAGGCATCCTCACAGAGCCTCAGATTCCCTGTCTATAAAATGGGGATCATGGCAGGACCTCTCTCACAGGGTACTTGGGAGGACTCAGTGCGGAGTACTTGGGAGGACTCAGTGTGCAGCACTTGGGAGAACTCAGTGTGGAGCACTTGGGAGGACTCAGTGTGGAGTACTTGGGAGGACTCAGTGTGCAGTACTTGGGAGGGCTCAGTGTGAAGTACTTGGGAGGACTCAGTGTGCAGTACTTGGGACGGCATTCGCTCTTGTCACATTGCTGCAGTGGACCCCACGGTCCTGCTGTGCCCCAGACCCTGCCTGACTCCAGCAGGCTCCACTCTGACTTCGGGGCCCCGGAGGACAGCATGGGAGGTGACTCAGGTTGGCACCTGTGAGCCTTGGGTCCCTTCCCACTCCATCCTGCACAGCCCTGTGCCCTTCTGGAAGCCCAGCTTCCCTGCCTGTGAAGTGGGAGGGAAATCAGCAAGGCTCCCACAACCCCTTCCTCAGGTCACATGCTGAGAGGGACCAATCTCTGTCACCCGCCATCTTCTTTCTTCATATTATAGTTTTCCACTTGTGATGTCAGACACATCCTGTATGGATTTGTGGAATGTGATCATATTAATCATCTATCTCCTCTCCAGGGTCTTGGACGGGGCCTGGTGCTTACACCATGCTTAGGACATACTTGAGGGGTGTCGGCTGATCCAGAAAAGGTCATCTTCCACCTCTGGGCCTTTGCACTGTTTTTTGTTTGTTTGTTTGTTTGTTTGTTTTCCCCTAAATATTCCTGTGGCTTACTCCTTCATTTTATCAGGTTTTTTTTTTTTGGTCCCAGGGATTGAACTCAGGGCTGCTTAACCCCTGAGCCACATCCCCAACCCTTTTTCTATTTTATTTAGAGACAGGGTCTTGCTGAGTTGCTTAGGCTTTGGCTGAGGCTGGCCTCCAACTTGTGATCCTCCTGCCTCAGCCTCCTGAGCCGCTGGGATGACAGGCATGCCCCACCACATGCGGCAGCCATCTTATATTTTAAGGAAAAGTATTCTAGTAATTCTAGAATGTTATTGAGCACCAACTAGGCACCAGTTCCTGTCTGAGAAGCTGAACTACAGTAGGAAACAGAAATCAAAGACCCTCAAGTCATGACAATAACAGTCCAGTGGCAGAGACAGATAAATGCATATAACACTGAGCTTCTCAAAGTGGTCCCCAGACCCCTGGCATTTCCCAAGAGTCTTTTAGAACATTTACAAGGTCAAAACTATTTTCAGAATCATCTTCAAAGGATAGTTGCCTTTTTTGTCTTGCTAACATCTGTGGTGATCAAACAAGGGACAGTAGGTGAGGCTGGGGCTGGGACTCCAAGACAGAGCTGGCCTCACGTGCATGAGGCACTGGGCCCGATCCTCAGCACCACATAAAAATAAATAAAGGTGTTGTGTCCATCTACAACTAAATCAGATTTTTAAAAAACAAAACCTGAACAGGGGCCACAGCACAACTGTACTTGTGGTGATTGGATTCTTCACCTAACCTGATAGGTTGCCAATGGTAAAAAAATTACGAGTTGTATTGATCGTGTTCCTTGAATACATAACTTTTTAATATTCTAGATGAGAGGACTTGAACATAAAGCAAATCCAAGTACAAATAGTTATCTAAGGAAAATACCCATGTGCTGTTTGAGTTACCAGCTCAACTATCCACTTTTTTATGAACACTTTTTTTTTTTTTTTAATTTGAAAGAACAATAGAAAACTGTGGTTATGCAGACTTGGGTGTTTGGCAGATGTTTTCTTGAAAATGAATGAAATGAGCTAGGCACAGTGGCACATGCCTGTCATCCCAGTGGCTTGGGAGGCTGAGGAAGGAGGATCACAAGGTGGAGGCCAGCCTCAGCCACTTAGCGAGGCCCTGAGCAACTCAGGGAGAACCTGTCTCTAAATAAAATATAAAAAGGGCTGGGGGTGTGGCTCAGAGGTTGAGTGTCTCTGAGTTCAATCCCTGGTACCAAAGAAAAATGAAAATGAATGAAATGAAATGTCATTTAAAGGAAAACAAGGGATAGGAATGGTTGCCAAAACTAAAATTCCAGCCTTCAAGTGAAATTTGCATATTGGAAAACTTCTATCAGTACCAAGAGCCAATACTTAAAAGATTTTTCTGATGAGGTAGGTTGTGATATCAGTATATTTGATGTTCAACTATTGAATAATGAAATATATTAACGTTTGGAAGACTGGTGAATGAATATTCTCCAAATGATCAATGTATATTTTTACAAAATCTTGCCTAGGGAAGACAGCAATTTGAAGAACAAGATAGATCTGTGGATTTTCACATAATTGAGTTTGAGAAGTTCATTCATATTGTTGTAGATTCCACAAGGTAACTGAAGTTGAAGAAATGATCATTTGTTGAGTTTTGGTATTTTAACAAAGAAAAATATTCATAATGATCTAACAAGGTTACTAAAGCACTATACCACTGAGTGAGGTGGCACACGCCTGTCATCCCAGTGGCTCGGGAGGCTGAGGTAGGAGGATCCCAAGGTGGAGGCCAGCCTCAGCAAAAGCGAGGCACTAAGCAACTCAGCAAGATCCTGTCTCTAAATAAAATAGAAAATAGGATTGGGGATGTGGCTCAGTGGTTGAGTGCCCCTGAGTTTAACTGGTTCCAAAAAAATAAAAGGCAGTATAACCTTTTCTGACTCAATATCTGTGTAAGGTCAGAATTTCTTCACGTAGTTCAATGAAAATCACATATTGTAACAGAGTGAAGAAACGGCTACGAGAATCCAGCTGTTTTCAATTAAGCCAGACACTAAAGAGATTTGCAAAACTGGGAAGCAGTATCACTCCTCTCGTTGATTTTTTTTTGTTTTGAAAAAAATAGTAATTTTTCATAAACATGTTTTTATGTGAACATGTAATGTTTCTCATTTTTTAAAGATAAATAGATAAAGATATTTAAATAAATTTTCTGTTTTCATTTCTTTTTTTTGGAGGGGGGTTACTGGGGATTGAACCCAGGGGTGCTTACCCACTGAGCCACCTCCCAAGCCCTGTTTATATTTTATTTAGAGACAGGGTCTCACTGAGTCGCTCAGGGCCTTGCTAAGTGGCTGAGGCTGGCCTCCACCTTGGGATCCTCCTGCCTCAGCCTCCCGAGTCCCTTGGATGACAGGCATGTGCTACCGGCACCTGGCGTCTAATGCAGTAAATATTAATATTCATAACCCATGTTGACCAAAGTTATTTGAGGTCCTCAGTAGTTTCTGGAAGTGGAAAGGGTAAGGTTGCCAGATAAAACGGATGTCCTGTCTGATATTTGGGACAGACTTACAGATCATATTAAACAAAATCATACTAAACAAATGATTCACCATTCATCTGAAATTCGTGTTGACCTGGGCAATCTGTATTTTTATTTATCTAGTTAATCTCGCTTCCCTCACAAAAGCACCCTATGAGTAAAATGTGTCTTCGTTGTCAGGTACTGATAGGCGTTAGGAGGGAGAATGATGAAGATTTGGATTCAGAGAGTCAGGGGATTGCTGCTTTGTCAGGTATGTGGTCACAGCCACGGTGACATCGGGGTGAGCCACGTGGGCAGCAGGACTCAGGCCCAGGCCTGTTGAGGAAATGGGCTCAGAGCTAGGCACAGTGGCCCATGCCTGTCATCCCAGCAGCCCGGGAGGCTGAGGCAGGAGGATGGCAAGGTGGAGGCCAGCCTCAGCAACTTAGCCTCAGCAACTCAGCGAGACCCTGTCTCTAAATAAAATAGAAAAAGGGCTGGGGATGTGGCTCAGTGGTTAAGCACCCCTGGGTTCAATCCCTGGTACCCCAAATTTAAAAAAAAGGGGGGAAAAAGAGGTAGACTCAGAGGGGTACAGAAATAAGCCTCGGTTTGTGCAGCTGGCGGGGGCACCAGGAGAAACCCCCTTCCGTGTGACCCGAGGGCTCTTCTAATCTCCGACCCTGCAGGACAGGGTGGGCTGGCCCAGGCCTGGCCAAGGTGGCTGCTCGGCAGGGAACTTCCCGCCTTCCTGGGGGGCCTGAGGACGGGACCCGGCGGGAGCCGCAAACAAGGGCCTTTTGTGAGGGAGGGTTGGAAGCGGCGTCTGCACATGGGATTAGGGTCATCAGTCTGGCCAGCAGGCAGGGGCTGATCCAGGCGGCCCTGCTGGGTGGAGGCTCTGTCGGGGGCGAGAACTCCCGCCATCGGGGCTGAGCAAACAAGGGGACCCCACCGGGGTCCTCCTGGGGGTGAAGACAGAGTGCTGGCCCCAGCCACCACCCCATCAGGGGGCCTGGCGGTCGCCCCCGGTTGGGTACAGTCAGGTCGAGAGCCAGATTGGTGGGGAGCCTCCAGGTGGCCCAGGGCACATGGGACAAAGTCCCGGCCACAGGCCCTGGGTGGTATTAGAGGGCAAAGCCGGGGCAGCAGGAAGGACATTCTCTCAGGGCTAATGAGAGACCAAGGCCACAGTAGATTCAGGACAGGGGGCAGTCTGTCCCAGCAGCCAGTTGATAATGAACTTAACCAAAAATTGTATATTCTTGATTTCCATAGCACTCTGTGTGGTCACAAAGGTCAAAGATAGCCGGATGCAGTGGCGCACACCCGTCACCCCTGGGGCTCCGGAGGCTGAGGCAGGAGGATCGCAAGGTGGAGGCCAGCCTCAGCCACTTAGCAAAGCCCTAAGCAACTCAGCGAGACCCTGTCTCTAAATAAAATATGAAATAGGACTGAGGATGTGGCTCAGGGGTTAAGCACCCCTGGGTTTGCTCCCTGGTACCAAAAAACAAAACTAAATAAAAGGTCCAACGCAGACTGTTCCTCCCTGTACTAACTCCTCGCTGTGGCGATCATGAAGTTGTCATAACATCGGTGCGTGCTGAGTCTGAGTCTATTTTGAGGTTTGCTGTAATAAACATGGAATTTAATTGGAGAACTCCCAGTTATACCGTCAGCCCGACACATGCGGAATCAACTAGAAGCATCTGTCCCGGGAGCCCGTTGGTGGTGGTTGGGAGTCGAGCAGTCTAAGGAGCAGTCAGTGACTGACTCCGAGCCTCGGTCTCTACTTTTCTTTATTTTCCGAGCAGGGGGTGGCTTCCCGTCCGCGGCTCTGAGTGGCAGTTCAAAAGACCCAGAGGCAGGACTTGGGTTGCTTTGGTTTTGTCTCTCTGGCTGCCCACCTGGAATTCTTCATCTGGGTTGAAAATCTGAAACAAGTGTCATGAGGGGAACCAGAGAGGGCTGGAATGAGGTCTGAGGACCAAGGTCCAGGTGGTGGCCAAGAGAGGGCAGGGTGGAGGAATTTGTCAAAATCATCACCTACTCCCACTTTCTACACATCAGACCTTTGTTAACATGACCCTGGACAGGTTCTACTTCGTGGACAGCCCTGCTGTCCTTGGGCTTCACACAGTGACTATTCTGCCCAAGCCGGGCCCCCTTCATCCTTCCTCTGTCATCATTTATCTGACCCCCAGGGCAGGACAATATGGAAGCAAGGCTTAAAGGAAGGTAACGGCCCCTGGTTGAATTCCCTTTCTGCAGCTCCTGTGTAGCCTAGGCTTCTCCACCCTGCTCTCCTCTGCCCTTGCCTCCCATGATCATCTGCCACTCTTTCAAAAAACTCCTGGTGAAAAACACATAACATAAATTCAACCTCGCATCCACTTTGGAGTGTGGGTCCCGTGACATCACCTAGCTGCGCAGGCGTCCCCACCGTCCGTCTCCAAGACCTCTTCAACTTCCGATCTGAAGCCCCGCCCCTCAGCACGAAGCCCCTCCCCTCCCCCAGCCTCTGGCACCCACCAGTCATTTCCTGGGGTGGAGCAGCAGGTGCCTGTCCTGGCAGCGACCCACGGATTCCGCTGCCCACCTGGTCCTCAAGCTCCCTCCACGCCGCGGCTCGCGTCAGGACCTCTTTCCTGGTAAAGCTGCACAGTAGCCGCTGCGTGACCGGCCACAGGTGTGCGCCATCACGGGGCGGAGAGCAGGAGGCAGGGGCGGTGAGAGAGGAGGTGAAGAGAAGGAGGGGAGGGGCGGGGGGACAGAGGACGGACAGAAGAGGGATCCATGAAGGAACAGAGGGAGAGACGGATGGATGGGTGGATGGATGGATGGGTGGATGGATGGATGGGTGGATGGATGGGTGGATGGTGGATGGATGGGTGGATGGATGGATGGATGGGTGGGTGGATGGGTGGGTGGATGGATGGATGGGTGGATGGGTGGATGGATGGATGGATGGGTGGATGGGTGGATGGGTGGATGGGTGGGTGGATGGATGGGTGGATGGTGGATGGATGGGTGGATGGATGGATGGATGGGTGGGTGGATGGATGGATGGGTGGGTGGATGGGTGGGTGGATGGATGGATGGATGGATGGGTGGATGGGTGGATGGGTGGATGGATGGATGGGTGGATGGATGGGTGGATGGTGGATGGATGGGTGGATGGATGGATGGATGGGTGGGTGGATGGGTGGGTGGATGGATGGGTGGGTGGATGGGTGGATGGGTGGATGGGTGGATGGATGGGTGGATGGGTGGGTGGATGGATGGATGGATGGATGGATGGGTGGATGGGTGGATGGATGGGTGGATGGTGGATGGATGGGTGGATGGATGGATGGATGGGTGGGTGGATGGGTGGGTGGATGGATGGATGGATGGATGGATGGGTGGATGGGTGGATGGATGGGTGGATGGTGGATGGATGGGTGGATGGATGGATGGATGGGTGGGTGGATGGGTGGGTGGATGGATGGATGGATGGATGGATGGGTGGATGGGTGGATGGGTGGATGGATGGATGGGTGGATGGATGGGTGGATGGTGGATGGATGGGTGGATGGATGGATGGATGGGTGGGTGGATGGGTGGGTGGATGGATGGATGGATGGATGGGTGGATGGGTGGATGGGTGGATGGATGGGTGGATGGGTGGGTGGATGGATGGATGGATGGATGGATGGGTGGATGGGTGGATGGATGGGTAGATGGGTGGATGGGTGGATGGGTGGATGGGTGGACGGGTGGATGGGTGGATGAATGGATGGACGAGTGGGTGGGTGGATGGATGGGTGGACGGGTGGATGGGTGGGTGGATCGGTGGGTTGGTGGATGGATAGATGGGTGGGTGGATGGATGGATGGGTGGATGGGTGGATGGGTGGATGGGTAGATGGGTGGGTGGATGGGTGGATGGGTAGATGGGTGGATGGATGGATGTATGGGTGATGGATGGGTGGGTGGATGAATGGGTGGATGGGTGGGTGGATGGATGGGTGGATGGGTGGGTGGGTGGATGAATGGGTGGATGAATGGGTGGATGGGTGGGTGGATGGGTGGATGGGTGGGTGGGTGGATGGATGGGTGGATGGGTGGGTGGATGGATGGATGGGTGGATGGGTGGGTGGATGGATGGATGGGTGGATGGGTGGATGGGTGGATGGGTTGTGGATGGATGGATGGGTGGATGGATGGATGGATGGGTGGTTGGGTGGGTGGATGGGTGGGTGGAGGGATGGGTGGATGATGGATGGATGGGTGGAAGGGTGGATGGATGAAGAATGGAAGTTCGTAGAAGTGAAGACACTGAGAAGGTGTGACAGAGGCAGGACTCTGTGGGTCACATGATCAGGGCACCAGGAAAAGAAAGGGTGGTTTCTTGGGTTGGGAACACACAGGCCTGCCCCAGGGTTGTATTAAACACATTTTTCTTTATCTATTAAGTTGAATCTACTGTGGTGAAGGAGAATCCTACCTTTTCTTTTTTCTTTTTCTCTTTTTTTTTTTTTTTTGGTCCCAGGGATTATTGAACCCAGGGGTGCTTAACCACTGAGCCACACCCCCAGCCCTTTTTATGTTTCATTTGGAGACAGGGTCTCGCTGAGTTGCTTAGAATCTCTAAGTTGCTGAGGCTGGCCTCCAACTTGTGATCCTCCTGCCTTGGCCTCTACAGTTCCTGGGATGACGGTGTGTACCACTATGCCTGGCCGTGAGTGCGTGCTTCCAGAAGCATTTGCTACTTGAGGACCAGGACCTCTGCTGCTGTTTCCCTCACGGCCACATATCCCCCTAGTGTGGGGAACAGGCAGGACACCCTCCCCAGGCTCCTTATTGTGGTGCCATTTGCTTTGCAGACACTCGCAGGGTGAGCTCTGGACAGTCCCTGAAGCCCCTTGTGCCCAGCTCTCTCTTTACTTTTCTCTGGAGGCCCAGGACTTGGAGGCGCGACCTGCTGAGAGGGAGGAGCCTGTCACCCCTCCTTGCAGGCTCAGTCGATCTCCTGAAGATTCAGTTTTTGGAGAGCTTTACTTAGTATTTTTTTGGGGGGCCCGTGGGGAAGGAGTGCATCCCATAAGCAACAGTTCATATCCCAGGTGATTTTTAGGGTCTCCTCTTTCTTCCTAGACATGGACATATGTAGACAGGTGGAACGGGGCTGCAGACTGTGGACTTTGCCACTTGTTCCTGAAAAAAGAGAAAGAAAAGAAAAGAAAATGCTGGGTGCAGCTCAGGAGGCTGAGGCAGGAGGATCGCAAGGTGGAGGCCAGCCTCAACCACTTAGTGAGGCCTAAGCAACTCAGCGAGACCCTGTCTCTCAATAAAACATAAAAAGGGCTGGGGATGTGGCTCGGTGGGTAAGCACCCCTGGGTTCAATCCCTGGGACCAAAAAAAAAAAAAATGTTACATATCAGCTCTGAAGGGCAATCTCAAGTCCACACCCAGGACCAAGTAGACGCTGATCCTAAAGTGAAGGCAGCCAAGGGGACAGAGGTTACACAAAGACAGAGATCCCTACTGAGTCACCCATCACACATCTGCAGGCCCAGGGAAGAGTCAGTGTTTTCCAGCAAAAGTGACCTTCCAATCCGTGCAAAGGAGCCCAGGCAACCACATGACTGAAACCCTCACACCTGAGGTGACATCCACAGCAAAGCCAGTGGAGACTAAGAATGTCCTCGGCTCAGGTGTGCGATCTCCAAAATCAGAGATTTAAAAATATAACTGTTTAAGTTGTTGATGGACCTTTATCTTATTCCTTTAATGATATGAGGTGCTGAGAATCGAACCCAGTGCCTCACGCCTGCTAGGCAAGTGCTCTACCACTGAGCCACAACCCCAGCCCCCAGAATGAGTGATTTTGAAGCTGACCAAGATCACATAGACGGTTTATTTTGTCCCCCGACCAGGTAACAATTTCATATTGCAAACGTTGTGTTTCGATGGTCTGATCAAGATCTCAAGACAGTCCTACTCCTTGCTTTACACCCCAAGGACCTCAGATGCTCATTCTGCAGTGACAGAGCCACATCAATGTTCATAGCAGCTCAGTTCACCACAGCTAAGCTATGGAGCCAACCTAGTGCCCTTCAACAGATGAGTGGATCGAGAAACTGTGGTATGTGTACACAATGGAATATTACTCAGCCATGAAGAAGAATGAAATGGTGGCATTTGCTGGTGAACGGATGGAGCTGGAGACTATCATGCTAAGGGAAATAAGCCAGTCCCTAAGAACCAAAGGCTGCATGTTGTCTCTGATATGTGGGTGCTGACTCAATAAGGGGAGAGGGGCTAGGGTAGAATAGAGGTACCTTTGATCCTACATCATGGACAAGCAGAAGAGAGAGACGTTGTCCTCCATTGATGTCTGACGTGTCACAGTGCATTATTCCGCCGTCTGAATAACCACTTAGAACACATCTTACAAAAAGCTCTCGAGACGGGTCTGTAGAGAGGACATGGGGCGGAGAGCCTACTTCCCGGGCGACAAAGGGTGATGTTTTATTCCCCCCCGGGGGGTTTCCATGGTTCTAGTTTGTCCTGTGGTCCCTGACCGTCTCTTCTCCCCAGAGGTCCAAGATGTCCACCAGTCTTGACCCTCTGGGCAAGAGGGCTGCTCCTGGTGGCTCGAGTCCATGATCCTCTGGGGCTTGAAAGAAGAGATGTTGGTGACAGTTCGTTGCTGCATGACCGACCACGAGGCTGCAGGTGGCCTTGTTGCTGTCTGATCGGCAATTTGCAAGTTTCCCTTGGGACCCCCGCCCACCCTCCTGGGCTCAAGGTGGAACCTGCCGCTGATTTTTTTTTACACAATACCTTTATTTCATTTATTGATTTTTCCGTGGTGCTGAGACTGGAACCCCGTGCCTCCCACGTGCTAGGCAAGCGCTCTGCCCCTGAGGCGCGACCCCAGCCTGGTCCTGACTTCTTAACAGCTTAGATTAGTTTTCTCCGTTCTAGAAATGGACTCATACCTGCGTCACCATGGATGGCCGACTTCTTTGACTCAACGTTGCCTTGTAACTCTGCTGTGAATGGTTATAAACTATCATCGCTGCCGGGCGCGCACGCCTGTCATCCCAGCGGCTCAAGAGGCTGAGGCAGGAGGATCGAAAGTTAGAGGCCAGCCTCAGCAACTCAGCGAGACCCTGTCTCTAAATAAGATATAAAAAGGGCTGGGGATGGGGCTCCATGGTGAGGCACCCCTAGGTTCAATCGCCAGTACCAAAATAAAATAAAACAAAATGAAATAAACAGTTCTCGGTGTTTCCCTTTCCTGACCTCAGTTACTAATTTCGATCTGGTGTAGCCTCAGCTCCTACAGTCCTCCTCCATCTTGCCCACAGCCCCTGAGGCACATCCCACAGAGGAGGCAGAGAGGTCCAGAGGAGGCAGGGAGGCCCAGAGGAGGCTGGGAGGCGCAGAGGGGCCTCCCTCGCTCCACGCCAGGAGCTTGTGGGTGGCGGGCTGGCCTTGGAGCCTGCCTCTCTGTGGGGGGCCTTCTGTTGGCCTGGCTGGACGCAGGCAGGGGACCCAGGGGGACCCGAGCTCTCTGCTCGGTGAGGTTGAGGCTGGCTTCTCCCTTCGAGGCTGTCCAGCACGGTGGACGGTGGCCTCGGCCCCTGGGCGCTCTGAATGGCCCAGGGCAGGTCAACTGGGCAGGGGCCTCACCCCAAGTACGCTGGGCTGGGAGGACCTGGGGGGAGGCCGGGACAGGGGTCTCAGGGGTGGTCAGGCTGCCTCTGTCTCTTCGGGTTGAGCCTGAAGCCTGGTGACCGTGACACCCGGGGCTCCGCGTCTCTGATCTGTGAAAGGGGCCTGGGGCGGCCTGGGGGGCGGGCGGGGGAGAGGCTGTCCCCAGAGGCCGTGGCTTCTGGAGTCCGGGCGGGCCAGACATCCAGAGGGCTGCCCTCCGCCTCCCACCCGCTCCGCCCACGCGTTGGCATCTGGATTTGTTCAGCGAGCCGAGCGTCGGGGACGTGCCTGGGCGGGGGCGGGGACAAGGCCCCTTTGTCTGCTCCCCGTGGCTGGGCGGTGGGTCGGAGCCCAGGCTGGCCAGCCAGGCGCACTGTCTGTGACCGGAAGGAGCCAGGAGGCCCCTCTGTTATGGGGAAACTGAGGCACAGAGGACAGGACACTAGTCCCCAGAGCTCAGTACGTCTGTCACCCATGAAGGCAGGACTAGAACACAGCTCCTTCCTTCCAAATCCTGTGCTTCCCTCATGGGGATCCTGGCGGTCTCCGGGTCCTTCTTGGGCCTCGTGTTACTCCAAGTCCCCACTTCCACTTTAGTGGGACTGAACCCAGGGCTGCTTAAACACTGAGCCACATCCCAGCCCTTTTTCTATTTTATTTAGAGACAGGATCTCGCTAAGTTGCTCAGGGCCTCGCTAAGTGGCTGAGGCTGGCCTCCAACTCTCGATCCTCCTGCCTCAGCCTCCCTCCCAAGCTGCTAGGATGACAGGCGTACGCCACAGCTTCCAGCTGGGACTACGTTTCTTCAACGTCCCCACGCTGCCTCCGGCCATCCTTGGCTCCTTCTGGGAAAGAAGCAGCCAGGCAGGGATGTGGGGCCCTCAGGGATGGGGACATGGTTCTTGGCAGACGGCACAGCAGAGGCAGAGAGCAGAGACCAGGCCAGCCAGCCGGTAGGAATCCTGCTAGACCTGCAGGGGAGGAAAGAACGTGAAAGGAGAGACGCAGGAAATGGCTCCTATCAGATAGAGACGCAGACAGAGCCAAACCACCGCTGGGCTTTGCCAGCCAGGCTGCTGGGTGTGGGCTTTACTCCGAGGGCTCACGGGAGCCATGGAAGAAGTTAGAGGCGGGGCAGCCCATGGCTAGACTGTGCTGGAGACATCAGGCAATCAGAAAGAAGAAAACAGTGGTTTAAGGGGTGAGAGACCCGAGCAGAGATTTTACAAAAGAAAAAAAGGCAGAAAAGGCATGTCCTCATTCACCAGGAGGGACGTGAAACGAAGACTGTGATGCCCTGTCACACCGACCACATTGACAAGCGTGGGAGAGGAGGGCGGAGCCCTTGGCAGCAGTTAGTGGGGACGCACATGGGTCCAGGCACCCAGAAGCAGCAGTCTGCTGTGAGGATGTGAACTTGACCATGTGCCTACCCTGTGACCCAGCGTTCACTCTCCTGGATGCTTGCCCTAGAGGATTCCTGCAAGTATCACAGAGAGGAACAAAAAAATAGTTACAACTGCACTGTTTGTAATGGGGAAAAAGAAAGAAAACAATCTAAATGTTTAGCGTCGAGGGATTCAGTCAGTGCATTAGAGCTGGTCAGTGGAATATTACACAGCAGTGAAAACAACTGAAGACCAGCTTCGTTTCGTGGATCTCATTCTACCATTGTGATGAGGGACATTTACAGCATCAGTTTCTTTATATCAAGTTCAAACACAGCACTAAACAGATTGGGAATGATATGCAGCAGGTAACAATTAAAAACAATTTTTTTTTTGGTACCAGGGATTGAACCCAGGGGTGCTTAACCACTGAGCCACATCCTCAGTCCTATTTCGTATTTTATTTAGAGACAGGGTCTCACTGAGTTGCTTAGGGCCTCACTAAGTGGCTGAGGCTGGCCTCCAATATGCGATCCTCCAGCCTCAGCCTCCGGAGCTGCTGGGATTATAGGCATGCGCCATCGTGCCTGGCAGGTAACACTTTTAAGGCCACCTGGGGAGGCAGTGTGACTGGGGAGGGACCAGGAGAGGATCCTGGGTGGGGATGCCCTGCCTTGAACAGGACCTCTTTCGGCGTCTTCCCACAATCGGACTCAGATCCTGGGCTCCTGGGGCATTCCTTGCCGCTGGCCAGCATTTCTGTGGTGGGTGTGACCTGCTTGTTGGATTCTTAGTCACCAACCGCAGGCGACTGGCTTTCCCATCAAGACCCACCGTGTTTCTCCAGAGGGGCTCGCGGTCTCTGGTACCCAACCTCGCGGGAGCCAATGACCGTGCGAGATGCGGCCTCTCTGGGTTCTGATTGGCTGGATGGGCCGCCATCTTCCCTGAGGAGACCCAATCACTGAAGAGCTGGGCGAGGTCCTTTTGCGCCCGTCCAAGGATTTACAGAACCCAACGTGGAGGAAATGGACCTCAAACCCAAGGCTGCCAATTTCCCTGCCCTGTGGCTGGGCCAATCAGCACAGCCCATTCCTGGGGCAGCAGCCATTGGTCAGGCCTGGTCACCTGACTTATGCCACCCAATTGGAGAGAACCTCGAGACCACTGGCGTCAAGCTCTATTTTGGCGGGACTTCTGCGACTGTGGGTTGGAGCTACTGGCAGTTTTGGTCGCCCGAAGAGGAGGCCATGATGAAAAATGGAGCAAAAGAGAGCAAAACTAAGGGACCAAGGTGGAAAACCTTGATCCTGTTGCTGGTTTTTTTTTTTTTTTTTTTGAGCACCTGGATCTAACAGTGCCTGAAGTCCACCTCACTTCTCTTTCAGTATGAAAGTTACTCTTTGGGCTGTTTGAATTGCGTACTGTGACTCCACATCACACCAACCTTCCTAAGCTCTCTCCATCTTTCTCTAGTTTTTCCAGGATGAACTCAATCATCTGAACTCAATCATCTTCCACCCAAACTCTTCACACAGTCTCCTCTGGTTGCTCTCAGAGCAAAACACAAGCTTCTTAAGGAGCGCCTAGGGCCCTGGCTCGGCCGCCACATCCTCTCCCCTCCACCCTTCCTTCAAAGGACTCTTCAGTCTCCATCTTCCTTCCGCAGGCGCTTAACCAACCTCCACTGGGCACTTCCTGTGTACCTTGCCCCAATTCCTGCCCATCTATTAACTCATTTAAACCTCAGGACACCAGAGGAGGTAAGTGCTGTTATCCCTATTTTCTTTTCTTTTTCTTTCTTTCTTCCTTTTTTTTAATACCAGGGATTGAACCCGGGGTGCTTTACCCCGAGCCACCTCCCCAGCCCTTTTTATATTTCATTTAGAGACAGGGTCTCACTGAGTTGCTTAGGACCTTGCAAAGTGGCCGAGGCTGGCCTCCAACTTCACGATCCTCCTGCCTCAGCCTCCGGAGCCCCTAGGAAGACAGGTGTGCACCACCATGCCCTGGCTACATGCTAATCTCTTAATCTCATAACAGCATATTGAGGTAGGGAGGTGTTTTATCACTGGGGACACTGAGACCCAGAGGGGAAATTTCCCCTAGGTCCTCTGGCTTGTAAACGGCTAAGTTGGGATTTGAACCTTGAAACCCAGGCAGCGTGACTTCAGAGTCTGTGGTCAGAGTCACATGCTGCATCTTCCCTGCTGGGTGGAGAGACCTGGCCCTTATCCTGAGCTTGGGAGGCGCCAGGGCTGGTCAGACAGAGATGAGGGATTAAGGAACATGTGTCACGGGGGACTTCTCTGCTTCCGGGGGCTGAGCCAGCTGGCCAGAAGGTGTGGGTTCCCTGCTGGTGCCTTATCAGGGCTTCGGAGAGCAAGGCAGGAAGAAAGAAGCTGAATGAGCCTCAGCAGAAAGGCAGATGGGCTGGAGAGGGACCAGAGGGCGACCGAATCAGATGTCCAGGACAGACAGGCAGACCTGGCCACGGGTTGCCAGCAGCTCCGTGGGAGGCTGCGGGAATCAGTGTGTGTGGTACTTTGGTATCAAAGTACCAAATAACCACTACAAACTTGGGTCATATTACCTAAAGTCTAAAGGGTGGGATGTGGAAGGTGAAATTTCTCTATGGGCTGTGCAGACCAGTCCAGGTTCCTGTGTTCAGGTCCCTGGCCTGGCCCTGAGACAGGGGCAGGCTAGATTGACCCTGGGCTGCTAGAGGAAGCAGAACTCTAATCGAGGAAGAGCAGGCAGGACCCGAAGCGGGGCAAGATTCCAAGAAGGGAATCAACTCTCTCTACACCCAGAGTTAGCAGAGATTGGAGGGTGTTACCCTTCCACACCAGAGCCCAGCTCCTGGCTCCTTCCTCTGGGCTCAGCTGGGCAGAGAGACCTGGGCTCTTTCACCCCAGGGACAGGGATTCTGAGACCTGTCCTCTAGTGCTCCTCTGGCCGAGTGGAACCCAAGACCTCAAATTTGAATGAGAAAGTAGAAAGCTTTCTGGGCTGGGCCTTGGGGCAGGGGCTCTGGACAGAAGATCCTGGAGCATCGTAAACTGTACTGCAGTGGCTATTTTAATTGCTCTTTCTTTATTGCAGGGTGGTGGGTCTTTTCAAGAAGCTGAAAGCAGCCAGATGAGGTGGGGCACGCCTGGCATTCCAGCGTCTCAGGAGGCTGAGGCAGGAGGATGGCAAGTTGGAGGCCAGCCTCAGCCCCTTAGTGAGGCCCTGAGCAACTCAGCGAGACCCTGTCTGTATATAAAAAGGGCTGGGGAGGTGGCTCAGGTGTTGAGCACCCCTGGGTTCAATCCCTGGGACCAAAAACAACATAAACACACACACACACACACACACACACACACACAAAATAAATATATAAACACAGGAGGGGAAACAGACTCAGCCTGGGCAGGAGACTTGCCCAGGTCTGGTCCGCCCCTCCAGCTCCTTAGGCTCGGTAGTACTGTTTGGCCTTAGCCAAGACCCTCTCGGCTCTGGGCGGCTGCAGGGGGAAGGTTCTCGGGCCTCCTCGTGGGAGGGCCTGGTCCCAGCCTCCCTCTTCGTCCCGCCAGGAGATCTGGCTTGCGCAGCAAGGCTGGGCCCCGTCTCCTCCAGGGTTACCAGACCTTCTGAGAAGTGCCAGAAATTTCACCGCGCCAGGCGCGGAGATGGGCTGGGTGAGTCACGAGTGAGCGGGGACACGGGAGGCAGGGGCTGACTGTTCCCAGACGGGAGGCGTCTGGCCGGGCAGCCTTCCTGGAATAAGCAGGGGGACTGAGAAAGAGTGGAAGAAAAGCAGTCATGGTCCCCCGCGTCCTGTTTCCAGACTCCCAAGCACTCTGCCCACAGGCCGCCAGCATCTGTCCACAGGTCCAGCTGATGGACCTGCCTGTAGTGAGTGTTCCATTCCTTCCTCTGGAAGGCCAGGAGGCAGTGTGTCCATCCTGCCTTCTGACTGCTCTGGGCACTAACTGGGCCACTGAGCCTCAGTTTCTCACTCTGTAAAATGGGCATCCAGCCAGGCGCAGTGACGCACGCCTGTCATCCCAGCGGCTCGGGAGGCTGAGGCAGGAGGATGGGAGGTTGGAGGCCAGCCTCAGCCACTTAATAAGACCCTTGTGCAAGTAAAAAAGGGATAGGTGTGAGGCTCAGTGGTAGAATGCTGGTACTGAAAAAAAATAAAAAACAGGAATTCTTAATGGCCAACCCCTCTGTCCGAAGGAGCCCGGATGTGCGGGTGCTGGACTTGGTAGGTAATGTCGCCTCCGTGAATCAAATTCTACTAGGCTCTTGGGTACAAGAAACTGAACCTCCGGTTGCCTGAAACCCTAATCCAAACAAGCAACTCAAACACGACACTCCACAGTGGTGGGAGTTGGCCAGAGGAACTGACTGGTCTGACCTGTGACCTGTGTCTTCCTCTCTCCTCTGCCTCGGTCTTGGAGCAGGGCCTTCAGGGAAACCGAGGCAGCGTGAAGACCCCCCTTTGAACCCCGATTCTGGCGATCAAGGCAGAGAGATTTCAGACATGTTGCTCAGAGTACCAGGCCTGAGTCTCCCGAAGGGACAGGAAAAGGGAAAGGGGACACTGTAAGGGACAGAGTGGGTCCTCTCAGAGAGGACAGGGACAAGGTGCCTCTCCTGCACTCCAGTTTTATTGTTGGGGGACCCAGAGAAGTTTCCAGAAAGTCCCGCCCAGGTCCACCTCTTGACTTTTGACTGACAGCAGGGTGACATCAGCTTTTCAAGTCCCCACTGCCATGGCCACCCCAGGTCCCCGGGCCCACGCTGATGGTTCTAATGGATTCTTAACCACACGTTCTTAAGATTCGATGGTCGGGAGGAACCACCCTCAGCCCCCTGAGTGTCAGGACCTGGTCCCCAGAGTCTCCCCTCCAGGGTGACTTGGCTCCTCCTATGCACATGATCTGGGGCTGCATTTCTCCTGCAGGGAACAGTAGTTTGCCAAGGGACATGACATGTCCTGTCCCCGAGGCCAGGCAGGGTGCAGGTAATGGCTTCTTGGCAAAGAAATTACGTGGGGTCAGCGCCGTGGGCCCGCGGTGTGGAATCCTCCTCGTCACCTGGGCTCCTGCCGTCCTCTCCTGTCTGTCCCCTGACACTTCTTTGCTCCAAACTGGTCTCCTATGTAGCAGGCTATGCTGAGCAGAGATCTCTAAGCGCCAGGCTTAGAAATTGGCCTAAGATGATATTCAAAGCTGATGGACCGTGATTTCCAGACAGAGGCCCACCTCACCCATGGGGTAGCATGATCTGCCATCTTGATACTCAACAAAGACCCCGAGACGCAGGGTCGCACTGGCCCCAGATGGAGTTTTAGAATATGACTTTGCAAACCAGACAGGGCATGAAGATCCCCCGGGGGGACATTATTTATTTATTTTGAACTATCAATTCCTAGGCTGTGCTGTGATAAAATGCCTGAGGCTAACTACTTTATAAAGAAAAGAGGTCTATTGAGTCCAGAGTTTGGAAGGCTCACAGGCATGGTGCTGGCTTCCTGGCCAGGGCGCCTTGGCAGCATTACAAGATGGCGGTGGGATCATGGCGGGAACTCATTGGAGCTGGTGAGATTGTCACATGGGGAGACAGGTGGCCAGAGAGGTTCAGGGGCCACTCTCGTGGGAACTAACCAGGGTCCTGAGGGAAATACTTGAATCCCTTCTGAGGGTAGTACTCCCAAAGACCTAAGCACTCGCCACTGAGCTCTGCTTCTGGAAGGTTCCATCACGCCAACATCCTAACGCTGCCGACCGAACCAGCAGAACATGAACTTTTGGTGGGAACACTCGAACCGTATCCAAACCATAGCAAATACCTTTCCTGGACTTGTGGACATAGGATACACGTCCCCCCAGAGTCTTTGTCCCCTCTGTAGCTGGGGACAGGCCACACACCCACCCGGCCGTCATCCTGGCTGCAAAGATGCTGAATGGGAAGCTAAAGAGACACCAGAGCCATCCTAGCACAGAATCACGTCACCTCAGCCCCCGGAGGCAGCGGCGGGGGATCCTGGGGAACCGGGGCCCCCCATGCCGTCTGTACCCAGATGCACAGTGAGATGGGGACCCTGGTGCCTGTTCGTTTCCCTCCAGATTTGTCAGAGACCCTCCGATCATAACCCTCTTTTCTCCTAAGTTGATTGTTTGAAATTAATAATAATGACAATGAAATTAATCAAGGGCTTATTGATATGCCAAATACTGCATTAAACGTCCTGACTTCCAAACAACCCAAGGAGCTGGGTGCCCTGGCACACGCCTGTCATCCCTGCAGCTCCGGAGGCCAAGGCAGGAGGATTACACATTGGAGGCCAGCCTCAGTCACTTAGTGAGGTCCCAAGCAAGTCGGTGAGACCCTGTCTCTAAATAAAATACAAAAAGGGCTGGGGATGTGGCTCAGGGGTTAAGCAGCCCTGGGTTCAATCCCTGGTGCCAAAAACAACAACAACAATAATAACAACAACAAAACAATCCTAGGAGACAGGAACTATTTTGTACATAGAGACACTGAGGCCAGAGGGGTAAAGCCATCTGCTAAAGGTCAGACAGAGAAAGAGAAAGTGTGCCTTTAAACCAAAGCCACTGGGTCCCCAAACCCATGTTCCTAAACCTTAAGGTAGTCTATGGATTTATTCTTATTATATACCAGGATGGAGGTTCAGAGAGGTATAGTAACCTCCCCAAGGCTGCCCAGTAAGGATACAGACCCCAAAGGCCCCTGAGTCCTCTCTTCCCCATCTGGACTGGTCAGGTGGTGCAGGTGAGCCCCACCCAGCTGGCCCTGGCGCCTCGGTGCCCTGGGAGCGGGTGAGATTGTCACGGATGTAAATCTCCGCTGCCCACTGTGACCCTTCGCTCTCAGCCTTATCAGCCGGCAACTTCCTCCGACCGTGTCAGCCAGGCCTGGGCCCCGAATTCCTGGTGGGTGATGCACGCTCTGGCTGCGATAACGGCCCTGGCAGGGCTCGCGGGACACTCTGCCTTGGCTGCGACTCTGGCTCAAGTAACAGAGGTCTGGAGAAGCGGCTCCCCGTGTGTTTGAGGGGAAGCCGGCCAGGCCTTGGGTTCCTTGGGCTGCAGGATGGGACCAAATTTTGGCTCGCTGCCTGTCCTCCCCGGGTAGGGAAGGGCAGAGAGCTGCCCAGGATGGCACAGAGCAAGTGGCTCCCCGTTTGGCACCGTCCACCCCCGCAGCCACCACCCTCGTTGACAGAAGGAAGGATTCCATCTGTTATTTACTTACTCATCAGATATTTAACGAGCACTCCCTTTGGGTGAAGGCTGCTTCAAAGTGTTTTTAGATTTCAGTTCACTGAATCTTCCCAACAACCCCTGAAACAGGCTGTGATGCTCATTTTATAGTCAAGGAAATCAAGGCCCAGAGAGGTGAAGTAACTTGACCAAGGTCACACAGCTGGTATGGCATAGAGTTCTCAACCACCAGGTTATGCTACCAAGAGTCATTTATAAATAAATATTTTTGTTTTTGTTTTGGTACCAGGAATCGAACCCAGGGGTGCTTAACCACTGAGCCCCATCCCCAGCTCTTCTTATATTTTATTTAGAGACAGGGTCTCGCTGATTTGCTTAGGGTCTCGCTAAGTTGCTGAGGCTGGCCTCCACCTTGTAGTCCTCCTGCCTCAGCCTCCTGAGCCACTGGGATGACAGGCATGAGCCACTGTGCCAGGCTTATAAAGGAATTAAAAATCTATTTAAAATTAAAAATGAGTTTAAAAATCAGCCAGTGAGAAGTTCTCTGAAGAGAACGCAGTGGAGTCACCAGGTACAGTGGCAGTTGCTACCTCTGCTGGGGCTTTGGGGAGGGCCTCTTTGAAATGGGGACATGTCAGTTACATCTCAATGCAAAGATGAGTCAGCTGTGGGCATCCGGGGGAAAGGCATTCCAGTAGAAGGAACAGCATGTGCAAAACCCCTGAGAGAGAGCAGGTGTCAAGGACAAAGGGGCCCAAGAGTGGGAAGGCCTGCCGGGTTTAGACAGAAGGTGGAGGCTCACCAGGCCCAGCTTCTCAGTTCAGACTTTGGTCGCCTCATCCCCTCCTGGCTCCTTTGTGTGAGCCATGGGCTCTTCCTAGCTGTGTGACTCTGGGCAGGTGACTTTCCCTCTCTGAGTCTTTACTTTTAACTGCCTCAGTCCTGTCCTGGGCTGCAGGGAGCCCCTGGGTGAAGTTGGGACACACTCTTGGATGACCATGGAGCTGTTCATCTCTGGACAGGGATGGGCTTCTGGACAATGAGGTCCTTGATTGAGAGAAACACAGAGACCCAGAGAGAGAGAGAGAGAGAGAGAGAGAGAGAGAGAGAGAGAGAAAGAGATAGAGAGAGTCAAGGAGAGAGGCAGAGACCAGGACAAACAGACGTGGAGAGAGAAAGGGCTAAAAGAGGGAGAGAAAGAAAGTTTTGTAACTTCTACACCGAATTATAAACATTATAATAGATGAGATGGTGAATTTTAGACTATGTGAATTTTACTACAATAAAAGAGAGCCAGGTGGGCCTGGTGGTCCACATCTGTCACCCCAGCAACTTGGAGGCTAAAGCAGGAGGATTGCAAGTTGGAGGCCAGCCTTAGCAAAACTGAGGTGCTAAGCAACTCAGCGAGACCCTGTCTCTAAATAAAATATAAACAGGGCTGGGGAGGTGGCTCAGGGGTTAAGCACCCCTAGGTTCAATCCCTGGGACTGAAAGAAAAAAAAAAAAAGAGAGAGAGAGAGAGAGAGACTTAGGTAGAGAGGCAGAGGGAGAAAGACAGCCAGGTGGACAGACAGATGGAAGACAGTCTCCCCAGAGCCTGCCTCTGCTCAGGCCTCCTTGGCCTCTGGGACAGTAGGTAGGTGCTGAACTTGAACTTGGGGTTTCGGTTCCACAGTCCTGGCCTGCAGGTTCCAGGGGTTCTGGGCCCAGGCCCTCTTCCCCCAGGGCTGCCCAATGCTTGTCCTGGCCTGGTAGTGCCTGTGACGGCTTTGGGGAGAGCAGCGGGGACAGCAGTGTGAGCCCTTGGCCAGGAAGAAGGACGTGGGACGCAGGCCCTGTCCTCTGCTGCCCCAGGTTGATTCCGCTGGTCGTGGAGGGTGGGGACCAGATCTTGGGCTATCCCATCCTGTCTCAGCTGGGGCACTGTCGCAAAGTCTCAGTAGTCAGTGTTTTGAGCCTACAATCTGCAGTGGTCACTGCTCCTGGGGTCCTGTGCTGGGCATGACCGGGGTGTCCACGTCTCCCCATTAACAGTCGAGTTAACCATTCAAGAGACGAGGAGGCCCAACTCAGGCCCCCCACTACAAGGACCTGCCGTGGCAGGGGAGCCTGGAGGGGGCCACGTGGGTGGCAGGCTGGGTCTGCGTCTGACACGCCTCCTCCTGGCGGTTTGTACCCAGGCCCCTCAGGACATCACGAGGCGCCCAGGCGCCTGGTCCATGCGCACGCGCGCGTCAGTGGCGGAGGTGGGTCCGGAGGCCCAGGCAAAGCCCCCCAGCGCGCCCCGGGGCAGCGGTGCCCGAGGTGGCGCTCCAGGTTCAGCCAGGAGCCCAGAGGGCATAGGGACTGGGTGGCGGGCGCGCCCCGGGCTCTGCAGCCCAGACGCGCGGGGCTGTGCGTTTGCGCCTCTGCGCGGGGCCCGCCCCCTCCGGGCCGCCGAGGCCGAGACCCCGCCCCGGAGGCGGAGGCAGGGCAGGGGGCGTGGCCGGGGCGCCCCGCCCCCGCGCTCCGCCCCGCCCCGCGCCGCGCGCAGCCGGGGGGCGCCCGGGCTCTCGACGCGCCGACGGCGGACTAGACGGACGGGCGGACGCCGAGCGGAGCGCCCCGCGGTGAGTGCACGCCGGCCCTTGGCGCCCCGGGGCTCGCCGTCCCCCGCCAGCGCGGCCCCGGGCCCGGCCGCCCCTCTCAGCCCCGGGCTGGGGGCACCGGGGCGCTGGGAAGCTCGCGGACCGACGGAAGAGCCCCGCGGGCTGCCCACCCCTGCCGCCGCGGCCGCCCGCCCGGCTCTCGCTCTGCGCGGCCCCTGCGCGCTGGCGGGCCCCCCACCCGGCCGGCCGGTGCTTCTTCCCGGCTCCCAGCAGCCCTGCCCCACGGGGTCTCCCCTCGCCGCCGGGTCGCCCGCTCAGCAGGGAAGACCTGGGCCTCGAGGTCTGGCACCACCCCTGCCATCACCGTCCCCGGGTCCCCAGGTCCCGCCCACGGCCACACACACGCCGCAGCAGAAGTTCTTGCAAACTCTTCCCGGGCGCACCCGGTCGTCCCATCCCCCGGCCCAGCACCCCCCCCCCCTCAGGGCCCCTCCACACTGTCCCTACGTCCCTTTGCACACACGTGCTTGGCGCCCACGTCCGACACTCTGGCTTCTGTCAGTTGTGTCTCTATTAAAGACTCAAAGCCCCCCGAACACGCACGCGCGCACCAGCCGGCCCCACGTGGGCGCCCATCACACGCAAGTCTCCCACATGGGCCACACGTGTGTCGCTCACATACCTGCAGACGCAGACAGCCCCCTGCTCAGAGGGCCTGGCACCGTGAGTCTGGCACCCAGTGGCAGACACCGGTGGCCTCACGGTCCCAGGCACCTGTGGGTCTCTGCGCAGTCCTGGGTGGGGTGGGGAGCCCCCACCTTGGCCGAGGGAGGCGGCTGGCCGGCCGTTTCTCTGGGCTGAGGGTCCCTTGCTGCAGGCACCTGGGTGGCCTGGAGGGGGCTCTGCCTTCCCGGGTGGGCTTGAATCTTCCCTACTCTCTTGGGTCCCCTCCCCTCCTGGTGCTTCAGTCTCCCAGCTAGGGACCCCCCCACCCTTTGCTATCTTAGGGTTGTCACCCCATGTCAGCTTTGTGATGACCACTGGACCAGTTGATGTCACGGCTGAGCCAGCAGGTGTCACCATGGAAAAAGAACGTGTGTTTGGTGTGGGTGCTTGTTTCACCGGAGTCCCCTGATGAAGGATGCGATCCCGGCTCTCCCCAAGGGAACCCCTGTGGTTTGGGCGGCCGCCAGGGAACTGTTCTCTGGGGCTTGGCACAGAGTGGAAGCTGGTGCAGATCTGTGACTGAATGATCTGGTCCCTGGGCCTCACTTCCTCCATATGCAAAATAGAGGTGAAGATTCTGTCCCCAGGAGGGAGGGCAGAGTGGCAAGTGATTGCCCTGTCCTGCTCCCTGGACTCCCCCACTCCCTGTCCTGGTCCTGAGCTGGAACAGGGGGCGTGGGACAACCAGAGGATGAAGTCAAAGAATCTTATTCCGGAGGCAGAGACCTGCCAGCCGATGGTGGCTCACCCTGCATGCTTACTTTGGCTCTGACCGTGTTATTATTATTTTAAAAAATTTAATTAGCTGCCAGCATTTACAAATTGGCAGGTTTCACATAAAAGTCCGGATTTCCATCTTCTCTTGGAAAAAAAAAATCCAAGGCTCTTGCAGTTGGTGATCCTCATGTCCTCGGGGTACCCACGGGCTGGTGCCTGGGTCGCAGTCTCCACCCGGCCCTCTCGCCTCATCTTAGCTCCTGGCTGGCCTGCTAGGCCTCTCTTTGCTGTGAATATTAGGGACATTGCGTGTTTGGGGCTTCATAGCCAATGTCGATGTTTGTCCCCCATCCATGTCTGGGGAAGCCTCGGATCTTTCCAGGCCTTAGACTTTGGAATAGTGAGGGGCGCCCAGGGTCCTGGGCCACACGTCATCTTTGTGATAGCAGGGCTTCTGCTGTAGGGGACAGAGGCCTGAGGTCCTCCTGGGAGGACAGCAGGAGCTCATGCCAGACAGGAACTGGGCACTGTCCTCAGAATCAGGTCTTGTCCCTCGCTTTCCTGCCCAGATCCTTAGTGCCACCCTGCAAGGCCACATTCTTAGCCCTGTTTGACAGATAAAGGGAGCCCAGGAAGGGTCTCCAGCAGACGGGGGAGCTGGGATTTCCACCTTGACTTTTCTGACTTGGAAGCAAAAGTTGCTCCCGTCATTGATCCACGAGAGAGGGAGGCGTCGTTGGCCCTGGTGGGAATTCCCTGAGCCTGGTCCACAGCTGACGGACACATACTAGGTGCTCAATAAATCCTCTTGACCTGTAGGAGTCAGGTGCGTGAAACTGTATACCCACAGGGTCGGGGTAAGGCTGAATTCGGGGCGCAAGGCAAGCCCTAGGCCTCCTTGTTGAAAGATCCTTTTGATTGACCATAAAAACTAGCCCGGGATTCCTGCCTGAGTGTGAAGGTCACATTCGCTGTGACCCCCCTGTGCTGCCAAGGGAAACTGCCAAGTCTCTGGGTGAGCCGTGTGCCTCCCGGACGTTTGGGGTCTGTCTCTTGGACACCAGATGCGGTGTTTGTGTGGCACTTAGAGGCTGCAGGGCATGAGCATTCTTTCTTAAACCCCTGACTAGCCTTGGCGCGTGAGATGCCACACAGAGGGACTCGGGGGAACACGTCAGGCAGAGGGACAGCTGGCTCCCGCCTCGCAGCTCCACTCCCTGGGGCGGGCGGCTGCTTTGTGGGTAGCATGGGGTGCGGCAGCCAGCGCCTTATTCTGAGTCCCAGTTTTGGTGGCCCTCTGCTCTGGGCCAGATTTCTTGGGGGTGGTAGGCAGCTTCTGGCTCCTTCCTTGGATCTCCTGGCCCATAACTATTTTGTCTTCTTTTTCTTCTTCTTTTTTTGGTCCCAGGATTGAACCCAGGGGTGCTTCACCCCTGAGCCACATCTCCAGCCCTTTTTCTATTTTATTCAGAGACAGGGTCTCGCTGAGTTGCTCAGGGCCTTGCTAAGAAGTTGAGGCTGGCCTCCAACTTGCGATCCTCCTGCCTCAGCCTCCCAAGTCGCTGGGATGACAGGCACGCGCCACCACGCCTGACTTTGTCTTCTTTCTTGCTGGAGAGCCAGGTGCTGGGCCTGCCTGGCAGTGGGATGTGGTGCTGGGGGCCTGGGGCTGGGGCTGGGCTTGCGCTGACCACTCTGTGCCTCTGTGCCTGTCCGTCCCTTCTCTGGGCCTCAGTCTTGCCTTCTGTAAAGTGGACACTTCTGAAGGTTTTCCAGTGCTCTTGGGCCTGCAATAGGGAATCAAGGGATGGAATTCTGGGGACAGGTGGGGGTGCTCCTGCCATCTGGCTTCCTGAACTCTGAGAACCGCTCCCTAGACACTTCCAGCCTGAGACTTGGAGCACATGGCTGGCCAGCCCAGTACCTCTGTGAGGACTTGGGGGATCGAGCGCATCAGGCCACAGATGCGGCTGAAGGCTGGGTCTCCTCAGCTGAGGTGGGAGTCGCTCCTCCACCCAGGCCAGGCACGGTCGGGCCGGGAGCTCTCGGGGGTTGGTGCAGACCCTGTCTTTGCTCCACTGCTGCTTCTCTTCTGGTTGAGGGGTGAGCTGGGGATTCAGGCAAGGAATCTGTGAGTGGAGACGGATGCAGACAGGTGCACCTCCTATAAAGGACATAAAAGTCCCAGGCAGCCACACCCAGGTGCCTCCGAGGAGAGAATGTTGGCATTAGATCCAGCCCTGAGGCTGAGGGCAGGGCTTCACCCCTGGGGACACAGGCCTGTCCACGAACATGGAGGTCCAGGTGATGCATGCTGGGTAAATAGATGCTAGCCACTCCTGACTGTGGAATATTACGCAGCTGTAAACAAAACGCTGAAGAACCTCTGTAGGGATAGATCTTCAAAATCAATTGGGAAAAGAAAAGCTGCTTCCTGGTGTGTAAAGCATGCTGCCTCTAATGTCACATCAGAGTACAAATTCACAGTTGCTTGTCTGTGCATCCACAAACCAGAGAGCAAACACGGGAATGTAGTTTCAGGGGCTACCTGTGCTCACCTGGGTGGGGCCTAGGATGCGAGGGGTGGTGAGACTTATTGCTCTGTGTCTTGTTACACTTTGGGGTTTTTTTTGGGTCCCAGGGATTGAACCCAGGGGTGCTTACCCACTGAGCCCTGTCCCCAGCCCTATTTTGTATTTTATTTAGAGACAGGGTCTCACCGACTTGCTTGGGACCTTGCTAAGTGACTGAGGCTGGCCTCCAATGTGTAATCCTCCTGCCTGGGTCTCCTGAGCCTCTGGGAAGACGGGCGTGGGCCACTGCGCCTGGCTCATTTTGGGGGGTTGAACCACGTGACTGTATGGCACGTTGGAAACGCATCCCCGCGTTCCTGACGCTGTTGTGGAACAAGTCAACGTCTTCCTGGCCTGGCGGCTGAGTTTCCATTGTGATTAAAATTGTATGGTACCAAAGTCCTTTTTTTGCAAATCTTGGCTCAGGGACAGAAGACAGAGCCCCACCCTCTCCCTCTCCCGGGTTTCTTTCAGCCTGCTCCCGTGGGGGTCTTTGCTGCTGGTGATTTGGCGCGGGGCCCTTCCCGGGTGACAGGCGTGCTGGGAGTGTGCCCGGGAGCCCAGCCCCTGCACAGCTGGAGGACACGAGGCCCCACGGGGTGACGTGGAGCTGCTGAGGATTCCATCACCCGCCGCTCTGCCCACGGCAGCCTGGCCTCCTGCGAGGCTCCGCCCACCGCGCTCTCCACACCTTGGGTTTCCTCCCGCCCAGTGACCCACCCATGCGGGGGGCCTCCGATTCCTCTCCCGCAAAGTGGGAGCCACGGCCCCGACTCCCTGTGGGAGAGAAAATGGGAACATGGCCACCTCCAGCTGTGGCCTGGGCAGAGCCGCTCGCTGGGGGCCGCCCACGCTCTGCTCCATGCGCTGCCTCCGCGGGCGCCGTCCTGGTGGGGGACGCGGGAGAGAGGTCGCTGCGTGTCCTGATGCCCTGCGCTGGCCCCCGGTGCAAGGCGGGGCAGTGGGGCTGTCCCGGGCGGGGCTGGGGACGGGGCTGTTTGAAGTGGACAGTCGGGGACCTTGGGGTGGGCACTGCCGGAGGAAGTGACATGAAGTCGGAGGGGGGACATGGCAAGGGCAAGTGACCTGCAGGAGCCTGGGACCCCCTGCAAGTGGACGGTCCTAGGGCAGAAGGGGGTCTGGTGGGTGGGCTGGGGCCAGCACTGGGCATGGCATGGAGCCAGGGGAGAATTTTTCTTTTTTGGTCCCAGGGATGGAACCCTGGGTGCTAACCACTGAGCCACACCCGCAGTCCTTTATATATTTTATTTAGAGACAGGGTCTCGCTGAGTTGCTGAGGGCCTCACTGAGTGGCTGAGGCTGGCCTCCACCTTGCGATCCTCCTGCCTCAGCCTCCTGAGCCCCTGGGATGACAGGCCTGGGCCACCGCCCGGGCCACGGGAGAGTTCTGACTGAGTGCGGGGTGGAACTGCCTCAGAGGCCACCCTTGCTAGAGATGGCAGCAGCCTGGCCCGGGGGGTGAGAGCGGCTGGGTTCTGGCCTTCCTTTGGAGGCGGCCCGCAGGGTTCCTGATGGGCTGGAGCCGCCCCGCTGCCTCCTCGGGCTCATCTGGACTCGGGGCTGCAGAGATTTCGCCTCCTGCTAGGCCAGACCCGGGGGCTGATCCTGGATCCCGAGGGCTGATCCTGGATCCCGCAGGCGGATCTGGGGGAATGCAGATCGGGGGCCCAGAGCTGGGCCTTGGGGGACTGGCGGCCCCCTGGGGGTGTGGTTGGAGCCCTGACTCTGTTTTGTGGGAGCATCTGGGGGGGAGCTGGAGTTGGGGCACATGGGTCAGCGACGCTGAGGTTCCGGCCGGGGCTTTGGATCCTCTTCTGCAGGCCACTCTGCTGGCCGTGGTGTGTAGACGCTGGCACCCAGCAGGAAGGACGAGGTGCCTGCCGCGGCCACCTCAGGGCCCCGGGGACGCGCGGGAAGTTCTGGGGTCTGTGGCTGGGGTCCTTCTGCAGGAGGGGCAGAGGCTCTGGGTGCAGGGGGCGTCGCCCGGGCCCCGCGGGTGGTCAGGAGGCTTCCTGGAGAAGGTGGTGTGGCCCTGTGACAGTTGGAGAGGTGAGGGAGCCGAGATCAGAGGAAAGAAAGAGGGGCTGCGGTCGGAGGAGAGGTAGGAAGTAAAACCGGGGTGGCGGACGGGGCCTTGAAGATGGAGGACCCTCCTTTCTTGATCTGAGGTGCTGGGGTGTATTTTTTTTTTTTTTTTACGTACCAGGGATTGAACCCAGGGGTGCTTAACCACTGAGCCACGTCCCCAGCCCTTTTTATTTTATTTCTTTGAGGCAGGGTGACACTGAGTTGCCCAGGGTCTCGCTAAGTTGCTGAGGCTGGCCTCCACCTTGCGATCCTCCTGCCTCAGCCTCCTGAGCTGCTGAGGTGTCGGGCGTGCTCCCTGCGCCCAGCGGCCTTGGGGTGTTCTGAGCAGGAGCAGGACACAGCCAGACCTGTGAGGTTGGAGGGTCCCTCTGCAGCCTGGGTGTGGGGTAGGTCTGGGGGCTCAGAGCCACAGGTGGGAGGCCTGTGCGGGGCAGGACAGGGCTACTGAGGCTCGGAGACCCTCGTGCCTGCCCGCGGTCAGCGAGCAGGAGGAGCTGGGGCCGGAGCCAGGCCCCCAGCCATGGGGCCCTGGTGGTGGCCCGTGCCTGCGTCCACCTCCTCTGGCACGTCCTTTCCCAGGGCCCCTGGGGGGTCACGCCGTGCGTCATTTTGCACCATTGTCCCGTTACTGTAGTTGGACGCGGTTCAGAAACGCCTCTCCTCGTGTGGGAAGGTTATTTCCTTCCTTGAGGGTGGGGACCCGCTCTGCCGAGGGGCTGTATTGTCCTCTGCCCCAGCGTCCCCACCCAGGTCTGGGTGCTGCTGAGGAAGTGGTGCTACCCACCGCCCTGGGCAGAGGCCGGGAAGGCGGCGGCCCCAGCGGGCGGGGAGGGAGCGGCAGCCAGCGCCTGGTGCAGCCGTCTGGCCGGGTGGCGGGGCTGCTCCCTCCGGGCCTCGGTTCTCCCAGCTGTCAGCGGGGCCTGGGGTCCTGCCCGCCCGGAAGCCTGGGCACCTCGCGCTCCCGCTCAGCCGCCTGGGGTGTGGCGGCTCCTGCCTCCCCGCATTTTTCTCACTTCTGGTCACCAGGACCTGCCGTCCAGGTCAGCGCTGTCCCTTGGCCTGCGGAGCGAGCTTGCAGGCTCAGGGCTCCTGCGGGCGCAGGGGTCTGTCAGGGAGATGAGTGGCAGCCGGCGCCCTCTGGCTCTGGTCCCATCCCCGGGGCTCCCACGGTCCTGCGCTGTGTCCTGAGCCCCGACCGAGAGGGCAGCGGGGGAGCCTGGGGTGGCAGAGCCCAGGCCACGTGCATGGGGGACGAGAGGGACATCCCGAGGTCCAGGGCAGTGCCACACCCTCCTTGGTCCCTGACACACACACACACACAAGCACACGTGTGTGACCCCCACTCTTTTTTTTTTGGTCCCAGGGACTGAACCCGGGGGTGCTAACCACTGAGCCACCTCCCCAGCCCTTTTTATATTTTACTTAGAGACAGGGTCTCGCTGAGTTGCTCAGGGCCTTGCTAAGTGGCTGAGGCTGGCCTCCAACTTGGCGATCCTCCTGCCTCAGCCTCCCGAGCCGCTGGGATGACCTGTGTGCGCCGCCGGCCTGACTGTGGTGTCTTGGCCTGCCGAGGGGCTGGCTCTCCTCCTGCTGGCTGCACACTTGGAAGCCTCTCTCCCTTATCTGCTCCCTGCTTATCTTTGAAAGCAAATTAATTTCACCACCTCCTCCGACCTGTGGCGTCCCTGGGGCGCTGGCAGTTGTTATCTGATGACGCGGCTGCTGGACACAGGCCCTGGAGGGACCGTGCCCTTTCTAGGGGAGAAAGGCCGGTGGTGTTGGCTTCCTCTTCGGTCCCGTGAGGCCGGGCTCCAGGAACCTCCCGTTTCCGGCCCCGTCCTCCTACCTTCTTGGCCTTTCCATGGTACTTAACGTCATTTAGAAAAACACCTCCTTGTTTTGCTCATACTTACTTTAAAAAGGAAACCTTTGATCATAACTATAGGTTCCCTTGCCTGAAATCCACAACACGCCCCCGTCCAAATAATACGGCTCTGACAGAGCCCTCTTGAACTCCTAGCCACCTGCTGTCCCCTGCTTGGGGAGGCAGGTCCTGCCCACTTTTTCTGTAAAAAAGGTGGCACGTGTCTGAGAGGTGTCAAGGGTCCACTCGGGCCACAGGATCGTTCTCTGGCATCCTGAGGGGTTAGAAGAACATCTAAAGGGGTTCCTTCCTCACCAAGGGCCACGGCTCCTTGAATTCTGTCCCTGAAGTCATCTCCAGCCCCACTGGAAAGGCCCTTCTGTCTGGCCACGAACACTGTGTATCTGCGGGGGCTCGAGGGCGTGTTTTGTGTTGGGAGCGGACTCCTGCAGAGGTTGTCTCCAGGACCAAGTGCCTGGTTCTCCGTGGTGGCTGGTGTCTGTCCCCACGTGGGAGCTGGAGCTGTGCTCTGTGTCCCCAGCTGTGTGTGCTCTGTGCTGCCCGGGCGGAGTCCAGGAGGGGAAGGTGGCTTGGCTGGGGGTCTGTGCTGGGGACAGGCTGGGGCTCAGGGCCCGGGCTCAGGAGGAGTGTGACAAGGCCTGAGAAGGTAATCTGGACCTGCCCCTTGGAGGAGGCTGCGGGAGGGGACAGGACCCTCTCGCTGTAAAGGGGTACCTGACCCTACCCGTCCCGAGAAGAGACCACGTCCCAGGCAGCTTGGGAGGCCTGGGGAGCAGACACCTCTCGCTGTTCCGGAGGCGGAAGCCCCAGGCCAGGGTGTGGCAGGCTCTGCTCTTGGCGAGGGCTCACTTCTGTCTGGAGGACAGTGCCTCCCTCTGCCCGTGGGAGGGACAGAGCGTGATGTCTGCCGCCCTCCTCCTGTCATGCAGAAAACCATCCCATCTTGGAGGCTGGATCCCCAAGACCACCTCTACACCTAATTTCTGACCCGAAGGTCCACCTCCTCATCCCGTCCCACTGGGCCTCGGGCTGAGACGACCCATTGTGCAGAGAAGCAGAATGAGAGATGGAGACATGATCCTGATGCATCTTGAGAGCCCCTGGATACAGCCATGCCTGAAGCCGGACCTGCATTTTTTTTTTTTTTTTTTTTTTTAGTTCCATGAATGCTTTTGCTTAAATTATACATATGAATTCAAGGGCGTATAAACCTTCTAACTATAACAGGTTGGTTTAATGAGCTGCTATTTCCTAATTGGCACCTGTGACGCCAAGGCAGGATGTACCTGGCCCAGGTGTGTCTCCTTGGGGTGATAGTTGTTTCCTGTCCGTGGGACGGAAGAGAAGATCCTTCCTTGGCTCCAGGTCTGTGGGGTTTGCACAGGGCTGGAGTGGGGGCGGGGGTCAGCATCCGGGACCGTAGCCCACCCAGGGCTGGGGTTCGGTTCCTTCTGTGGTTTCTCTTAGTTCTACTTTAAGATCCGAAGGAAGAGCGTTGATTGGCCCAGCTTGGGTAGAAGGTCCACCCTGAACCAATCATCTGTGGGTCCCCTAATCACAATATTGATTCTGGCTCTGGGATTGTCTCTTGAGCCCATTCCCTGAGAACAGGGTCTGAGGGACGCAGTCTGCTGTCCCAAGAGGGGTCTTCTACAGGGACCAAGTTTAGGAACTCCGGAAATTCGAACACGCCGAGGTCAAGTTGACAGTGAACAAAGAAGGTCCTGGTCATACACGTCAGGATTATTTTCAGTACATGGAAAGTACAATTTAAGCCAAAAAGTTCGTGGAACTCAAAAAGTGCAGGCTAGCTTCAGGCATGGCTGTATCTAGGAGCTCGTGTCCCCAGCTCTTGCTCTGCTTTCTGTGCCTTGCAGTGTTCTCAGGTGGGTCCTGCCACGTGGTCATCAGGTGGTCTCAGGAGCTGCAGGCTCACACCCCTCGAAGCAAGGGGTCCCCCTTTTCCAGGAGCTTCCGTATGGGCTGTGGGCCTGGCTGGCACTGTGGTCCTTGAGTCGTCACACGGATGGGGGCTGGGGGCTCTGTCGGCCGTCCAGCAGCCCACGCAGCCTGGGAGGAGGAGGAGGAGGAGGAGGCTCCCCAGAGGAGCACCGGGCGCACTCAGCAGAACAGGGCAGAGATCCCCAAGTATCAGCCCCCACCCTTCTTTTCCTGTCCTTGTCCCCCAAGGTGGCACATCGAAGGGAGCATGGGGACCTTCCGACGGCGTTTCAGCGGCTGTTCACAGTCTGGGCTGGTTCGCGGCAGAGCAGGGCTTCCGGGGGAAGGGTCAGGGCTGGAGGGTCCGCAGTGCCAGCCCCCCCACGCCGACCCCAGTGACGGCCGCAGCGTCCGTCCGGGTTCATCCTTGTCGTCTGCGAACCCTGGGGAGGCAGGAGCTCCATCCGCGTGGGCAGGAGGTCAGCGTGGTGGCTGCAACCTGGGGAAAGACTGAGCAGCTGGGTCCTCTGGGTGAGGAGGCGTGTGCTGGGGGGAAGGGCGGTTCCCCCAGTTGGATCAGCCTCCGCAAAGGACCCGGCAGCAGGGAATTGTCCATACTGAACACTTATGAGCGACCCTGACTTTATTAGCCGCTCAGTAGGACCAGCATCTTTATTTTTGGCACCCGAAATTGGCCCCAGGGGTGCTTAACCACCAAGCCACCTCCCCAGCCCTTTTTCTATTTCATTTAGAGACAGGGTCTCGCTGAGTTGCTCAGGGCCTCGCTAAGTGACTGAGGCTGGCCTCCAACTTGCAATCCTCCTTCCTCAGCCTCCCGAGCTGCTGCAATGACAGGCGTGCGCCACCGTGCCTGGCAGTACCGGTGTCTTGCTGTCATTTTCTTGAGCCCTTCCAGTACCGCCTGGAGGCCGCTATGTGATCGGGTGTGTTTTGCAGAGGAAGCAGCTGCTGCCCGGAGCGCCCCATGCCCCGGCCTGCCTGCAACCTCGCAGGGGAGCTGCGTTTGATCTTGAGCCCCCACCTCTCCTGCTTGCTTGTCCCCCTCGGCTTCGGCAGTGGCGGCTGGCTGCCTCGGGGGCCTCCCGGCGTGGCCTGGGCCAGACTCTGCCATTTTCTGTACTCTGGCTGCTTCCCTGGCAGCCCCGAGAAATTCCTAAATTTCAGGTCCGTGCAGAGAAATGGGGGCCCTGGCAGGGCGGAGGCCCCGGGGAGTCGCGGGAGGCCGGGCTGCCTGCGGTCCTGGCTGGCACCTCCTTCCACATGCCGCAGGCCGGCCTGCTGCCGTGTGTCCGTCTGTCTGCCCGCCTGGCTCGGGCCCGGCTTCCTCTCTCTCTCTTTGCTCTCTCCATCTCCCCGGGGGCTCGCTGTCACCGTCCTGTGTGCTTCTGCTTCAGTCTCCTTTTTCGGAGCCCTCGGCTCCGAGGCGAGCCCAGGAGTGACACTGTTCTGCAGGAAGGTGGGCTTGCACCGTGTTGGGACAGTGTGGGGCAGCCAGCTGGGGGGCCCGGGCTCTCCTGAGGGTGACTGTTCGTGACACTGGCGTTCATGACTGGCGCCGCTCTCGGGGCCAGGCCCGCAGAGGAACCCACCCTTCTCTCCTCGCCCACCGCGCTGGCTGGGGCTCCCGGAGGAGCAGGAGCCACTGGAGGTTTGACCATAAAAGGGGATTTACCAGATCGGCCTCCACGGCCAGAGCTGGACCGTCCACAGCGGCCTCTGTGGCTGGAGAGCTGGAGGAGCTGGCAGTGCGCGGTCCAAGTGGCGGGAGCCCCAGGACAAGGGGGACCCGCGGTGGACCCGAGTCCGAGACCAAGGCTTCCAGGAACTTCCTGGAGAATCACTGGCAGAGTCCGCTTTGGGAGAGTGAAGGGGCGAGTCTGATGTCCCCAGGGGGTCACAACAGCAGCCGGCAGCGATCAGGAGCCCTCCAGGGGGAACCGAGCCCGCCTCTGCGTCTCCTGTTCTTCCAGCTTTGCTTCCATCCAAGCCACGTCCTGCTGGGCGGCTGCCACGCTTAGGGAGGGGCTCCACTTGAGTTGGCTGACCCACACGCCAATCATCTGAGGAACGCCCTCGTGGCTGCCAACCTCTTATCTTCAGCATTTCTCAGTCCAATCAAGTCGACAGTTCAGATTAGCCATTACACCCACCTAAACTCCTCGCTACTCACCTCACCACCCAGCCACCCCACCGTCGACCCGATGATCCATCTGTCAGTCAGCCTATCCATCCATCCATCCATTTTCCATCTAACCATATGCCTTACTCCATCTGTCATCCATCCATCATCCATCCATCCACCCATCCATCCATCATCCACCCATCCATCCGTCATCCATCCATCATCCACCCATCCATCATCCATCCATCATCCATCCATCATCCATCCATCATCCATCCATCCATCCACCCATCCATCACCCACCCATCCATCCATCACCCATCCATCCATCCATCATCCACCCATCATCCACCCGTCATCCACCCATCATCCACCCATCATCCACCCATCCATCATCCATCCATCATCCATCCATCCATCCACCCATCCATCCATCCATCCATCACCCATCCATCCATCCATCCATCCACCCATCCATCCACCCATCCATCATCCATCCATCATCCACCCATCCATCATCCATCCATCATCCATCCATCATCCACCCATCATCCACCCGTCATCCACCCATCATCCACCCATCATCCACCCATCATCCACCCATCATCCATCCATCCATCATCCATCCATCATCCATCCATCATCCATCCATCATCCATCCATCCATCCACCCATCCATCACCCACCCATCCATCCATCACCCATCCATCCATCCATCATCCACCCATCATCCACCCATCATCCACCCATCATCCACCCATCATCCACCCATCATCCACCCATCATCCATCCATCCATCACCCATCCATCCATCCATCCATCCACCCATCCATCCATCCATCCATCACCCATCCATCCATCCATCATCCACCCATCATCCACCCATCCATCATCCATCCATCATCCATCCATCCATCCATCCACCCATCCATCCATCCATCCATCACCCATCCACCCATCCATCCATCCATCCATCCATCATCCATCCATCCATCCATCCACCCATCCATCCATCCATCCATCACCCATCCACCCATCCATCCATCCATCCATCACCCATCCATCCATCCATCCATCATCCACCCATCATCCACCCATCCATCATCCACCCATCATCCATCCATCCATCACCCATCCATCCATCCATCATCCACCCATCATCCACCCATCATCCACCCATCATCCATCCATCATCCACCCATCATCCACCCATCCATCATCCATCCATCATCCACCCATCATCCACCCATCATCCATCCATCCATCACCCATCCATCCATCCATCCATCCACCCATCCATCCATCCATCCATCACCCATCCATCCATCCATCATCCACCCATCATCCACCCATCCATCATCCATCCATCATCCATCCATCCATCCATCCACCCATCCATCCATCCATCCATCACCCATCCACCCATCCATCCATCCATCCATCCATCATCCATCCATCCATCCATCCACCCATCCATCCATCCATCCATCACCCATCCACCCATCCATCCATCCATCCATCACCCATCCATCCATCCATCATCCACCCATCATCCACCCATCCATCATCCACCCATCATCCATCCATCCATCACCCATCCATCCATCCATCATCCACCCATCATCCACCCATCATCCACCCATCATCCATCCATCATCCACCCATCATCCACCCATCCATCATCCATCCATCATCCATCCATCCATCCATCCATCCACCCATCCATCCATCCATCCATCACCCATCCACCCATCCATCCATCCATCCATCACCCATCCATCCATCCATCATCCACCCATCATCCACCCATCCATCATCCACCCATCCATCATCCACCCATCATCCATCCATCCATCACCCATCCATCCATCCATCATCCACCCATCATCCACCCATCATCCACCCATCATCCATCCATCATCCACCCATCATCCACCCATCCATCATCCATCCATCATCCATCCATCCATCCATCCACCCATCCATCCATCACCCATCCATCCATCCTTCTATCTGTCCACGCAGTCCACCCATCCGTCCTTCGGCATCTGCACCCACCCAGCCATGTAAGGGGAGCCCCTTGGAGCGCTGCTGTGGGCAGCCCTGGGTCTGCGGGCTGCTGGGAGTGGGAGGCTGCTGCCCGGGTCACAGTGTGGCGAGGAGACAGACCCCGGGCAGACTCTTGGGTGTGACTTCGTGGCTCATCCATGTGGGGGACGAGCCGGGATGAGCCTGACCAGCATCCTCTCTGGCTCGAGGGAAGGACCTCTGTGAAATGGGCCGGTGGCCGAGTGCGTCCGTCCAGGGTGCCGCAGGAGCACCAAGGTGGTCGCGTGGCAGGGTGAACGTGTGAGCTTGGTCGGCAGCCATGGAGTGGCCCAGAGCAGGGTGGGTGGGCAGGAAGCCAGTCCTTGACCTGGGAGGAGGCGGGATTCGCCCCGGCCGGGGCTGCAGAACGTGACAGGGCCATGGGGCGCCCCCACACCCTCAGCCAGCGGACACTCGTGCACCCGCTCGCCTGGAAATGACCCTCGTTTGAAAAGGAGGAGGAGAGGCCGGGGCGAGGGGCCTGTCTGGGGAGCGCAGAGCAGGGCGAGAGCCTGGCCAGGCCCCTCTCGGGTCACTCTCCTGTCCCTGGAGCAGGCTGGTCCTTGCACGGCGCCCCAGCCCGAGCGGACTCTGCCGGCCCTGAGCAGGGGAGCTTGATTGATGGCCCCTGGCTGGATCTCAGGTGGGTGGGACGGGGTGTCCCAGGGCGCAGCCCGGGAGCCTTTCCTGGCTGAGACCCTGCGGCCTCGGGTGCCAGAGGCGACATTTTCCTTTCTCAGAGGTTGATCAGCAGTCGGGTGGGACTGCGTCACTCTCCACCCGCGTTGGCCGGTGGTGAGGTCAGCGATTCTGGATGTCAGAGTCCACTCGGGCCCAGGACGCAAGGGCCTTTGCTTGGGCTGCTTCTCTGCTTGGGGAAGCGTCTAGAAAAAGCCTGGCCCCGGCGTTCGCGTGAGCTCACCCAGCCAGGGAGAGCCCTGGAGGTCCTGGAGGGTGGGGAAGCGGGGCTATGGCCGCCTGCTGTTATGGGGCGCAACTTAAGAGACCCATCACCACTGAGAAGTCCAAATTTCAGAGTCTTGATTAAGCCGGCGGCTGACTCTCTCACACAATGCCCCAAAAAATGGCTATTGGGAGAACAGCCCCAACCACAGGGTTGCAGGGGTTCTTATACCAAAAATCACATCAATCATAAGTGTCTGTTGCTATGATCTGAAATTACACATTAACATCATGAGATCATCAACAGGGGGAAGTGGGTCAGAATGACACTTACCTAGGTACAAACTAAAGAATGGTCACTAACATCCACACAATCACTGTTCACATGGTACATTGTTTAGGAGCAACAGGAATCAAAAGAGAGCAATTCTTTACTACACAGGAGTTGCCATTGTACATTATTAAACATGTCACACCAAGTAACTGATGATGGGTACAGAGGCGGGGTGTTCCCATGGGAGAAGCTTATTTCCTACATAACATGGAGTCTCAGAGCAAAATGGAGTCTGTCTAGTCATTTCCCTTAGAGTCTGGCCTAGAACATTCTCATGGAGCCAGATCTGACAGCCCATCACACTGCGTCCCACCCAGACCTTGTTAGGTCACTGCTTTATATATTTATTTAGTACCAGGGATTGAACCCAGGGGTGCTTAACCCCTGAGCCACCTCCCCAGCCCTTTTTATATTTTATTTAGAGACAGGGTCTCGCTGAGTTGCTCAGGGCCTCGCTTAGTGGCTGAGGCTGGCCTCTAACTTGCGATCCTCCTGCCTCAGCCTCCTTATTTGTCATGATGACAGGCATGTGCCACCGCCCTGGCCATTTATTTATTTTGTAAGAGATGGGGGTCCCACTGTGTTGCCCAGACTGGCCTCAAACTCCAGGACTCACGGGATTCTCCTGCCCCGGCCTCCCGAGGAGCTGGGACCACAGGTGCCCGTCGCCTCTCCTAGGTGTAGGTCTCCATTTTGAACCTCCTTCACTCCCCTGGGGGACTCAGCGCCCACCGCTGCCTTCAGCCTCACCACCCCACGCCCGGCCTGCCGCCTGCCTCGCTCTCTGACCCAAAGGACCAGGGCCCTCCCTTCATGGCTGGGTTGTGGGTTTTTTTCTTTGCAAGTCGCAGCGTATGCATTACAAAGACTTCTGGTCACAGGAAACGAAGGAAATAGGGTTTGAAGACAGAAGCCAAACGTGGTCACTTGGCTTTTTGATGATTTGTGACTTTCACGTCCTTCCTTTCTTTCCATTTTTTCCCACCAGCACCCTTTCTTTTCTCTATGCTATGCAATTTTTTTTTTCTTTTCTTTTGTTTTAAAGACTCTTGTTGGGAAAAAAATACATGTACAAAAAGGCACTCAGAAGTCAGTATGTAGCCAGGCACGGGGGCACATGCCTGTCATCCAGTGGCTCAGGAGGCTGAGGTGGGAGGATCGCAAGGTGGAGGCCAGCCTCAGCCACTTAGCAAGGCCCTGAGCAACTAACTCAGCGAGACCCTGTCTGAAAATAAAATAAAAAGGGCTGGGGATGTGGCTCAGTGGTTGAGCGCCCCTGGGGTCCATCCCTGGGACCAAAAATAAGAAAGAAAAAAAAAGAAGTCAGCGTGTGGCGTGGAGCAAAACCCTTGCGTAACCACCCATTTTGTGAAGCAAGGGGACAGGCACCACTTGTCCCCTGGAAGCCCCTGTGGTTGCTCTCATCTCCCTGCCCAGGGGTCCACCCCTGGATTCACTGGTATCCTGCTCTGGCTGGTCTTCTAGCTCTGCTGTCTGTTTGCGTTCTCTAGGTGTTACCAGGTTTTGAACTTCCAGTTTTCCGGAGACGACTTCATTCTCTTTTTTCTTCACGAGGGACTGAACCCAGGGTCGCTTACCCACTGAGCCACATCCCCAGCCCTTTTCTATTTTATTTAGAGACAGGGTCTCGCTGAGTTGCTCAGGGCCTTGCTAAGTGGCTGAGGCTGGCCTCCACCTTGCGATCCTCCCGCCTCAGCCTCCCGAGCGGCTGGGATGGCAGGCATGGGCCACTGCCCGCAGCTAGCAGGTGCTTGAGGAGGAGCTGAGAAGGAAGGGCTTTGGCTGTACCAGAAGGACCTGTGGTCCCATACCTGTGCCACTTTTTAACTGGTTGTGTGACCTCGGGCAGATCATTTACTCTGTCTGGGCCTCAGTTTCCTCCTCTGTAGAGCATGGTTAAAAAAAAAAAAAAAAAAACAAGTAACCAGCCTCCTGGCATCTTGCCAGCAGTGTTTGACATCGTGTTGGCACAGAGAAAGTGATAACTGCACACGAACCCGATCAGCAGCTCAGATCCCTACCAGGCTCTCGTGCCAAGAACAAGTTTGTTTTTCCCAGTGAACTCGATGACTTCCTCTTATCAGGCGAGGAGCCCCGGGTCACTGTCTAATTTCCCTTTTGGCCTTGGCTGCCAGGAAGCTTGCCACTCCGGGAGCGTCTCAGGAGCAGCCCTCGTTTCCTGCTGGGTCTCTCGTGCTTTGTCTCGCCTCTCCGTAACGTGACGGCTGGCTTCTGGCTCTGTGGCACCGTGTGCTGTCATTTTTTATTTTGGCAAAATAGACGTCAAGTTTAACAGTAGGCGCGTACGGCTCTGCATCCTGAAGTAGATCTAAATCACTGCGTGAGCATCGCCACTGTCTATTCTCAGGACTTTGTGATCGTCCTGAACGGAGACCCGGCACCCGTCGCCACCAAGTCCCCACTTCGCCCAGCCACCCTGGCACCTGCCATCCTCCTCTCTGTCTCTTTTTGGGGGGCAGGGACTGAACCCAGGGGTGCTAACCCCTGAGCCCTTTTTATATTTTATTTAGAGACAGGGTCTCGCTGAGTTTCTTAAGGCCTTGCTAAGTGGCTGAGGCTGGCCTCCACCTTGCAATCCTTCTGCTTCGGCCTCCCGAGCCGCTGGGATGACAGGCGTGCGCCACTGAGCCCAGCTCTGGGTGTCTCTCTTTTTTTTTTTTGGTGAGAAACTCAAGGCTCAGAGAGTCCAGGCAGGTAGATCGGAACCAGGGTGCCGATGGGCTGGGGATCCCCACTCTTGACCTCCACAATGTCCTCGCAGAATGTTCGGATGGTGAATGGTCCCCGCACACCTGGTTTGTGTGCAGATGCGGTTGGCTGGTTCGTGTGGCCTTTTGTTTGGATTTGGGGGCGGGGGTAGCCAGGTCGGGGGAGCCCTGGGGCCGGGTGGGGCTGAGGACTCGATGCTCCTAAGGGACACATCTCTGTGCGTCTGTGTCTGGCTCTGCTGTCGCCCAGGTATCGCCACGTCCCAGCGTTCCCGCGGAGCGGCACCCCGTTTAACAGACGGACTCCCCTGCACGTGGGGAAGAGGCTCCAGGGCCAGTGAGCGCCCGTCAGGGCCCCTGGGCCCAGCCAGCTGTCCCTGCTGGACGCCCCGGAAGGGCCCCTTGCTCAGCAAATCCCTCCCCCTCCGCCCTGTGCAGGCTCAGGTCCACCCTGGCGGAGCCCCACTGCCCCCTGAGAACCCCCTGCTGTCCCCACCCACAGTGCGGACTGGTTCACAAAGACGAGAGCTGGGACGGCCCGGATGAGTGACCCGACCCCACCCTGCTCCTGCGTTGAGTCTGCTGGCGTGGGTGGAGTGCCATGTCACGGTGGCCGGACGTCCCTCCCTCTCACCTCAGTGCCCACGGTCCTCGCTCCTGGGCGTTATGAAGCAGAGGAGCAGTGAAGGAACCCGCACACAGCCAGCCGTCGCCTGGGGTGGCCGTTGACAATGACCAGTGGCTTTTGAGTGCTTTTCATGCTGATAGGTGTTAGAAAGTCTTCCATAGGTGAAGCTGGGCACAGTGGCACCCGCCTGTCATCCCAGCAGCTCGGGAGGCTGAGGCAGGAGGATTGCAAGGTGGAGGCCAGCCTCCACCACTTAGTGAGGCCCTGAGCAACTCAGGAGACCCTGTCTCTAAATAAAATAGAAAAGGGCTGGGGAGGTGGCTCAGGGGTTACGAAACCAACAAGAAAGCATTCCGTATGTGAGGGTTTGTCAGGCATTTACCTCTTTAAAAAGTGCCCTTGTCGGCCAACTCACACTGGCCAGCCCCACGTCGCTCACTTTGAGGTTCAGTGTGTCCTCCAGCTCCGGGCTCCTGCCTGGACCTGGCTCTCAGCAGGGTCCCACTGAGAGTCCCACACAGCATTTGCTGGTTCTTTCTGAGGCCTCTTTTAATTGACAGTAACTTCCCCCCTTCCCTATCCCTGTGTGCAACGAGGCCCAGGCCATTGGTCTTGGGGAATGTCCCACTCTAGATTTTTTTTTTTTTTTGGTCCCAGGGATTGAACCCAGGGGTACTTACCCACTGAGCCACGTCCCCAGCCCTATTTTGTATTTTATTTAGAGACAGGGCCTCACTGAGTTGCTCAGTGCATCACCAATTTCTGAGGGTGTCCTCTACCTTGCGATCCTCCTGCCTCAGCCTTCTGAGCCGCTGGGGTGACAGGCAGCACCTGGTTTTGAGTGCTGATTTTCCATCCCAGTGATTCTAGCGATTGCTGCGTAATCGGGTGGCCGAGGACGTGAACCGTGGTGTAGACTGCTCTGCGATCCATGCTGGGCGTGGCTGGTCCTTTTTTCTGTCCCCCAAGGTGGCCGCTGGGGCCCTGGTGACTTTCTCCCAGCCTCTGGGCCATAGGCGGGGTCCTGAAGGGCTCCTGCGGCCCCTCCAGCCGAGCAGTCAGACCCTCTCACCTGGCTGCCCAGGGATCCCAGACCCCGAGGCACAAGCTGGGGACCCGAGCGCCCCTCTGCCGTTCCCCTGTGGAGCGCCACCGTGCTGAGCCTCCCTGGTCGCCCGTGGCCACCTGTCCGTCCCTCACGCAGTCGGGGGCCGCGCCTGGTGAACTGCTGGTGGCGTCTGGGCCCCGGTTGCTCCACCCTGCGCTGGCCGGGGACCCGCCTGGACTGCGCAGCTGGACCTGGGATTCCGGTGGCTTCCGTTGTGCGCTGGGCGGGAGCCGCGGTCCAGGTAATTACAGTCCCGAGGAGACGCGCTATTACGGGCCGGGCGCCCACCTGTGTTCCGGGCTCTGCCGGGAGTTCAAGGTCAGGCGGGGACAGAGGCGCCCTGGCCCTGCCGTGGTCCCTGCAGCCCTGCTCTTACTCAGGGCTGCATTTTTCCTCTGCATGTCCCCTCCAGGCGTCCAGCTCTGTCCCGTGCGTCCCCGGTCTGCCTCCTGTCTTGGGCTGGAGTGTGGCCCCCCGCCGGGGGTCTGCTTCTCCCCCTCCCCTCCCCCACCGCGCGGACCCCTGGCTTGGAGGCCCCAGGACGGTCGTTGGGCAGTGGCCAGTGGAGGCGGCCGGGACCCCCTGGGAACCTGGACGGGACAGGGAGGGGCGCTGACCTCCTGTGGCCGGCTCCCTCCACGGCCGTGACCAGCGTGGGCCGGGGGCACCTGGCACACGTCTCCAAGTTCACGGCCGCCTCCCGCCTGGCCGCTGCAGCCCACGCCGGCCGGGCACTGTCATTATCACCCGGCCGTCACCGCGCCTTTCCGACGGGGCACGGGACGGCCAGCAGGTTGTGGCTTCTGCTTAGCGTGCTGGCTCTGGGTGGGTGGACCCCGCTGCCCTGTGACCCAGCGTGACAGGCGCCCCGCTGGAGTCCGGCTCCTGGGCCCCCCGCTGCAGGGGCTCAGGACCCCTCGCTCGCGGCTTCCTGCGCCCCCGTCTTGGTGCTGCGGCAGGAAAGCCGGGCGCTCAGGAGGCCACGGCTGAAGGGCCACCGGAAGTCAGCAGCTGGAGCCCCGGAGGGCCCCCGAGCTGCGGCCCGTGACATGGAGATGGCGCCCCCTGCTTCTTGCCGGTAGGAGCGTCCCCCAGTCCGGCGCTCACCCTGGTCCCAGCAGCTGGCCAGTCTGAGCTGCGGTCCGCAGGCCGCCCTCCCCGGGCCTTCTAGTCAGAGGCTGGGCTTCCTCCCACCTGGGCCACCGGCTCTGGACACAGCCAAGCAGGTCCTTCCTGCCCCCGGTGGGCACGCAGCCTTTACAACGTCAGGGACTTGCGTCTGCCCGCAGGGACGTCCTAGATCGTGGGGGGACTGGGAGCCCAATCCCACGGGACAGCTGCGGGTGGCCAGAGCTGAATGGTTTTAAAGAGCAGGAGAAACTGGACCTTTCCCTGAGGGTCTCTCCAGTATGCACGGTGTGTGCCTGAGAGGACGGCACCGTCCCCAGCCTGGACCCCAAGCATGGGAGGAGCGCTTCATTGGCTGGATGCAGAAGAGACTCAGAGAGGGCCAGGGTCTTGTCTGGGATTGCACAGCATGTGAATGAGTCAGGCTTGGAGCCTGGCCGCCCTGAGCCTGGAGGGGCACAGGGAGCCTGGGACCTGCAGTCACCCAGGTGTGGGGGGGCGGGGGGTCATAGAGATGAGCAAAACCAGGGGACAGGCTTGCTGGTCAGGGCGGGGCTGGCTGGAAGGTCGCTCCTCTGGGGGACGCTTCCTGCCGCTGCTGCCTCCTGTGGTCTGGGTACTTCCTCTCGGGGACGTGGTGTGCGTCTGATGACCCAGGAGGCCAGCTCCCACTCTGAGACCCTCAGGACAACCGTCTGTCTGGCCCCATCCAGTCCATCAGCAAATGCTCTGAACTTGACCTTCAACCCCCCCACCCCCGTTCCCCCTCCTCTCACCTCTCCTCACTTCCTGCTGCCCTGACCAGTCTTACCTCCTCCCTGCCTGGTTCTCCTGTTTCCACAGAGTGGATCAAGTTGTCCCCCCATCCTGGGGGCTGGGTTTGGTGGCCCTGCCCACAGCCAGAAGCCGTGATGACCTGGCCCTTGCTCATTCCTGTGTAGCCATGGTGGCCCTGGCTGTCCCTCGCCTGCCTCCTGCTGCTCCTGCCCCAGGCCCTTTGCACTGCCCGGCCCACTTTGCCCCCTCCGGACCATTCAGCCCTCAGCCTGAACTCCACCTCCTCGGAGAAGCTGAATTAAGCTCCTCAGCCTCTTGCTGTCTGGGCTCCTTTGTTTATTTCTCCCCTGGCCTCACAAGGACCTGGTACAGACTCGTACTTGTATTTATTATCTCGACTCCCCCAGCCCCAGATCCTCAGCCCCGGGAGACCAGCCAAGAGGCTGTCCTGTTGGCTGAGAGGCCCCGGTTCCGAGCGGCTGCCTGGCACAGAGGCAGCCCTGGGGCTGCCAGTGTCGATAAGCCTGGCTGTCACTCTGTCGCTCTCCTCTGGGCTCGGGCCATGCTAATGGGCCTCTGGGCCTGCCCACCTCCCCTGCCCTGGGCTCAGCCCGTAGTGTGGCTGCTGCTTCTAGAAGCCAGAGCGACTTGACTTTCTTCTCTCTTTCCTGAACCTTTCCAAAGTGACTCTCTCTTTAAAGTTTCAAAGGGTAAATGCTTACAAGCCGAGAGACGCTGCTCCATCGTCTTTTCTTTAAAAAAGAAAATCAGGGAGCCCGGCGCCGTGGCACGTGCCTGTCATCCCAGTGACTGGGGAGGCTGAGGCAGGAGGATTGCAAGATGGAGGCCAGCCTCAGCAACTTATCAAGACACTGAGCAACTCAGCGAGACCCTGACTCTAAATAAAAAATAAAAAGGGAGGTGGCTCAGGGGTTACGCAGCCCTGGGTACCAAAACAAACAAACAAACAAAAACCCAAAAGACCCCAGGGAGTTAATGACCAATGTGTGTCATCCAGGGTTGGGTGCTGGGCAGGGGGTTGGGTGGTGAAGGAGCCCTTGCCTGTGACTTTGGGGGAGCATGCTGTCCTGGGGGGCCAGCCCTGCCTCCGTGGGCCTGTGGGGACTTGTGTGACTTTTGCAAGGGTGGAGGAGGGAAGGGTGAGGACTGGCAAGGGGGTGGCATTTGGGTGGCTTATAGAGGAGGGCAGGTTGTAAGGAAGAGAGCCCGGGGGAGCGTTTAGAGAGGGCTGGGTCTGGGCAGCTCCTGTGAGGCCTTGAGTGCCAGGCTGGGCAGTCGGGAATCTCCTTGCTGGCACTGGGAACCGGAGGCTGGCTGGGGGACTGTGGCGTGTCAGGGCCAGCCACCTTCAGGACAGGGAAGGAGTGGGGCCTTCTGGGCAGGGAGGCACAGGGCTGGGCCTATTCCAGGGCACATGGCGGGGGAGGCTGGAGCTGGAGGCAGAGGGAGGGGCGGAGAGCTGTTCTGGGGGAGAAGCAGCAGGACTTGGGGTACGTGTGTGTCGGAGGCTGTTAGGGACAGCAAGGCACCCAGGATGCATTTGCTGGCAGCATCCCCTGGCGCTAAGCTTACGTCCCCAGGAGTTCTCATGGGGTCGGGCCTGAGCCTGGAATCGGAGGTCTGGAACTTCAGAGGAGGTTGGATGGATGTGTCAAAGCCCGAGGAGGGGCTTGTTCCTGCTCAGCACCCACCACTGGCTGTGTCGCCTGGCTGCCCGCCGTGGGCTGGGAATCAGGCCCCATTTTCAGAGGAGAAAAATTGTTTTGAGCCAAGTGCAGTGGAAAATGCCTGTCATCCAGCAGCTCGGGAGGCTGAGGCAGGAGGATCACAAGTTGGAGGCCAGCCTTAACCACTTAGCGAGGCCCTCAGCAACTCAGCGAGATGCTGTCTCTAAATAAAATATAAAAAGGGCCGGGGATGTGGCTCAGTGGTTAAGTGCTCATGCGTTCAATCATCAGTACCAAAAAAAAAAAAAAAAAAAAGAACTCGCCTTGGTGGTCACGAGCCCAGTAGGCATGAGCCTGTGACCGGATGCTGTGGGTGCATCCTGCGTGCTGGTGAGGCAGTGCGTGATGCAGGGGGGACTAGAGAGGCTGAGAGGCCCAGGGCGCCCACGTTGCTGAGTGTGCCCTGGGTCTGAGTGTGTCTGTGTGTGTGCGAGAGAGACTATCTCGCCACGAGGGGTCCCCTGAAGGGCCTGCCTCGGGATGCTGAGCAAAGGGCCCTGAGCAAACAGCTGTCGGGCACGCTGGTCATCGTCTGACTCCTGGGTGGCTGGACGTCTGCAGACCCGTGCGTGGGAATCTGAGCGCCCCCGACCTGCGTGGGCGGGACTGGCCGCCCTGCGCGCGCGTGCGCACCGGGCCCGACGGGCGCTAACAGGCTCCCTTTCGGTTCCTCCAGGACCATGGTGCTGCTCCGGGAGCCCGCAGGAGCCTGGCTGGCGCTGGCCGTGACCGTGACCTTGACCGTGACCTTGCGCCCCAGCCCGGGCGCGGCCGTGCCCTGGCAGGACTGCACGGGCGTCGAGTGCCCCCCGCTGGAGAACTGCATCGAGGAGGCGCTGGAGCCGGGCGCCTGCTGCGCGGCGTGCGTGCGGCGCGGCTGTCCCTGCGAGGGCTACCAGTACTACGACTGCGTGCAGGGCGGCTTCGCCGAGGGCCGCGTGCCCGCCGGCCAGTCCTACTTCGTGGACTTCGGCAGCACCGAGTGCTCCTGCCCGCCGGGCGGCGGCAAGATCAGCTGCCAGTTCATGCTGTGCCCCGAGCTGCCGCCCAACTGCATCGAGGCCGTGGTGGCGGCCGACAGCTGCCCCCAGTGCGGCCAGCTGGGCTGCGTCCACGGCGGCCGGAAGTACCCCGCCGGCCACACCGTGCACCTGGCGCCCTGCCGGGCCTGCCACTGCCCGGACGCGGGCGGGGAGCTCATCTGCTACCAGCTCCCCGGTTGCCACGGGAACTTCTCTGACCCCGAGGACGGCGACGCCGAGCGGCACTACGAGGACCCCTACAGCTACGACCAGGAGGTGGCCGAGGCCGAAGCGGCCGTGGCCGGCGAGGTGGAGGCCGGGGCGGGGGGCCCCCCGGCTGCCCTGGGGGGCGGGAGTCAGCCCGCGGCCACCATCCGGGCCACTCCCTGGCCAGCCGCCCTGCCCAGGCCCACGGCCGCCGCCGCCCTGGGCCCCCCGGCCCCAGCGCAGGCCAAAGCCAGGAGGGTGACGCAGGACACGGAGGAGGAAGGGGACGAGGACGGGGAGGAAGCCTCGGACCCTGCGCAGCCGGCAGCAGGGCGCCCCGGGGGGCCGGAAGTGCTGCCCACCACGGCCCCAGCCCCCCAGAAGGGGGTCGAGGCCAAGTCGGGGCTGGAAGAGAACCTGATCCCCGGCGCCCAGGCCACCCCGCGGGAGGCCCCCGCGCCCCCGCCGGGGTCAGGCTCCGACAGCTTCATGGCCCCGCAGACCACGCCCAGCTCCCCGCGGGGTCCGAAGGAGCCCAGCGCCCAGCCCATCCCGCCCACCCCGCGAGTCCCCGAGCGCCCGCTGGGATTGCCCCGCGCCCAGGCGGAGGACGACTTGGACCCCAACTCCGTGCATTCTGTCCCCAAAGGCAGCCCCGAAGGTAAGACCCTTCCCTGTTTCTTCCAGGGTCCGGAGCCCACAAGGACCTGGGCCACTGACCTGCGTGCCTGCACAGCTGCAGGGACCAGGCCGGCCAGCCCCGGCGCTTGGAACCAGGAGGCCATGACACGGGCCTTCTCCCAGACCCAGCCCTTGCAGTGGGAGCGGGTGGGTGAGGTCCCTGTCCTAGGGGGTGCTGGGCTCCCGGTTGCGACTCTGGTCGAAGGCCCAGAAAGTGCTGGTGGGGGGCTTGGGGGAGCCTAGCAGGGTCCTTGTGCACCCCAAGAGGAAGGGCAGAGCTTGGTGGACCCGGAACAGATACCTGCTCACCTCTCCACCAGAGGCCTCTGCACACGACTGCCTTCTTGGTCTGTGGGGTGGCAGCAGAGGGGACACGTTCCAGAGCCTGGTACCACTTTGTCACTCCTCCCAGCCAGGAATCCTGTTACCACGTGTCTTGCTCCTCATTCAGAGTAGAAGCCGGGCCTCACGGTGGCCCAGGCCCTGCACAGCCTGCTCCTGGCCCCTCCTTCTCCCCCCGCCCAGGATGCTCAGCTCCCTCCTCCTGACGCCCTCCTTCCTTCCATTCGGCTGTCTGCTCAGCTCACCTCTCCGGGGACTCCTTCCCTCGCCACCCACTTTTCTTCTTACTCTGTTTTAATTTCACTTAGCAGTACCTGACACTGTCATACAAAATTTCTTGAGGACTTTTTTTTTAAAATCATAATTTTCTATTGTTTAGCACCCAAAGGGGGCTACACGTGCCATATTCTCTGCTGACTCCTCCAGGAGGGCCTGCACACAGTGGTGCTGTATAAATGCAGGTTGAATGATCGAGTGAACCTCCTCTCTTGGGCTACCTCCTCTCCCTCGTTCCCCTGAGCACCCCATGACCGCCCCCTCTGTTCCAAGCACTCGCTCACACGGTTCCCAGCCAGCTTGGACAGCGCCTCCTCCAGGAAGCCTTCCCTGAATCATCAGCTCTTGTGACTGTGCCCCCAGCCCCCACCCCCAACTCTGCTTTCTCCCTAGAACACTCATTCCACAGCCCCTGGTGAGGTGTCGTCTGTCAGCAGCACCCAGTGGCCCTGGAAGGCAGGATCTAGGAGTTGCAGCTACTGGGCAGCAGGTGGTGGTGAGGGCCGGGACTGGGCTACCCAGGCAGCCCTGAGCCTGGCGACAGCCGAGAGGGCAGCAGAGGAAGTGCTGGCGAGCCCAGAGAGACCGTGCGGCCTGCCTGGGATGCGGGGCGCAGATCTGCCCACAGCCCCTGCCCTTGGCCTGCCTCTCGCTCCCCCAGGGTCCCAGACCTTAGGGACTCGTCTTTGTTCTCGGGAAGCCTGGTTTTTTTCTTCTTTTTTTTGTCCTGCCCTGGGCTCTTGCAGATGGATTTCAGCTGAGGGCTTCTGGACCATGGGGCCCTCTGTCCTTATAGGGGGCCCAGCACGTGCAAAGGCCCTGAGGCTCGAGCCAGCAGGGTGTGGGGCAGGGAGCTGTGACTCTTGGCGTGCTGGAAACGGAAAGTAAGGGGAGTCTGGGTGAGGGCGGATTTCAGTGGACCCCAGGAGCTCAGACCTGGCCAGGTACGCATCCGCCACCGAGTCACCCTCTCCTCCTCCTCCTCCTGCCCTGGGACCACCGGTGCCCCACCAGTTCACGGGCTCTGGCTCCGCGACTCACCCAGACGTGGGCAAGCAGCCGGCTCCTTGTGCCTTGCTTCTCTGCAGGCTGCTGGGAAGTCCCTGTGTCGCCAGGCTGCTGGGGGGGACTCATGTGCGCGGCGGCTGTGCCGAGCAGTCGCTGAGTGATTGGACGTGTCAGCGGCTCTCATCCACCCGCGGTCTGGTCGCATGGCCAGACGCCTTCCTCAGCAGACATTTAGGGTGCACGCTCTCTGGGGTGCGGCCAGTACCTGAGGCAGGTTCCCATCCCCCCAGGTGCGCCCGCAGATGCGTCCCTGGCTGCAGCGCTGGGTAGGGACGGGCCAGAGCAGGCCTTGCGGGTGGGGCTGGGCGGCCTGACGGAGCCCCGGGGACGTGGGGCTGCCGTAGAGCTTCCGGGTGCCGTTCTTTGGGGGGACCCCAGCGGTGGAGGAGCCCCGACTGGGCGGAAGCTGGAGAGGTGGCTTTGCCCCGCTCGCCCCGCAGGCTGTTGTGGAGGTGGGGGATGGGCTGGGAGTGACCCCCCAGCCACGCTGCCATGGCAACCCGGGGCCTGGAGAAGGAGGCCTCCAGCCATCGCCCAGGCCCCGACTGGGGCGGGGGTCCCGGCTGAGAGTCGGAGCCGCGCCAGGATCCGGGCTGCCTGGGCCGGGCCGCCTCTGAGTGTGTCCAGATGTGGCCAAATGGAAGCCACATGCCAGCTCCCTGGGCCGGAGAGGGGGTCTGCTGTCTGCTGTCACTCAGGATGCCCGGGAGGGTGGCTCCCCCTGCTGGGCTGGCACCAGGGGAGGGGCAGGGACCCCTGATCGCAGGCCTCTCTTGAACCGGGACTGAGGGAACCTGCGGGTAGAGGCCGGCCCTCCGGGGTTGGAGGTGCCCCTGGAAGAGGCCCCAGCACGAGCTCGGGAGCCCCGGGAAGGCCGGCAGGAAAGGGGCCCCTTCCCCGGGCCTCCTGCCACCACCTTCTGCAGGTCAGAGGTCCCCGGACGCCGGGTAACGGAAACTCTTTACAATCCAGCGACAGTGTGCGACCGTGGCAGACGCCACCTGCGCTTGGGACTCCTGTCCCGAGCCCTCCCCGGTGACAGAGGCCTCGTATCCTCACGGCCGAAAGCCCCTGAACCGTTTGTGGAAGTGGAAGAAGCCACCCAGGTGACTTGCCCTGTGTGGAAGGCCACAGAACTGGTTTCTCCGGGAGCCTCCATTTCTCCCTCCCTGACAGTGGTTTCTGAGTGTCCGCCGTGTACCTGGGCTCGGCCGCTGCAGAACGCACAGTGTCGCAAGCCCCAGCACGGACCCACCCTCGGGGAGCTTAGGGGGTTGGTGGGAGAGACCAAGAGCCCGCAGTCACGTGGTGCAGCGGCGTGGTGGCTCTGTCGGTCTGTCTGGGGGCGGCTGACTCTTCCTGGGAATCAGGGAAGGCTTTGCGGAAGTAACCATACCCGAGTTGCAGTGTGGCAGTCACTGGGTGGCAGCGAGGAACCAGAGCAACAGCATGTGCAAAGGCCCTGTGGCCAGAGGGAATGGAATTGGATGGAAAGGAGGCTCTGGGACTGTGTGGGGCAGAGGCTGCAAGGAAGCAGGATCTGGTTCCGGGGTGACATGCATATCCTCAGGATGAAGATTTGGGCCTTTGTCCCAAGGGCAGTGGGGAGCCACCAAAGGTATACGTGGGGGTGGCATGATCTGATTTCAGTTTTAAGGTGCTACCTCCAGGTGCAGAGAGGAGGACACAGGCTCAGGGCTCTTGCTCTGGACCTTCTGAGGCCTGTGGGCCTCTAGGTCCCCCAGAATCACCAGGTTGTGGTCCAGGGAACAGCTGAGTGACTGCCTGGGCTCACCCGAGCACTCTGGGTCCCTGAAGACCAACCTTTCCAGGTTTGACCTGTGGGCGTCTGAGGGGTCCGTGAAGATGGTCCAGGGTCCAGGGGAGCCGGGCCAGGAGTCTGGATCCCCCGGCACATGGCCCAGGACACAGTCACATCCTGCAGGAGCCCCAGGTTCCTAAAGCCAACGGGGAGGGGTCATCCCAATGCGGGCTGTGTCCCTGTGCAGCCGTGACACCCTTGGGAGGGCTCCGCGGGGCCGCTGACCCTGCCGCTCTCTGCTCGCCTCCTGCCCAGGGGTGTGATGGTGCTGGGCTGCGGAGGGCCTGCTGGGGCATCCATGGCAGGCCATCGGGAGGCCCGGGCTGCAGCCCTGGCGGTCCTCGGGGCAGGTTCCCGTGGGCAGCGTGGTGGCCCGCAGTGATTGCCAGAGGCAGCGCGTCACAGCCCTGTCAGGTAGCCTTGAGGACAGTGGCCCCCAGTCCCCCTGCGACCAGCCTCAGATTGAGGACAGTCACTGGGCACAGGCTTTGCTTCTTCTTGTGCCCGAAGCGATACGGGGTGACTTCCCACAGCGCGGGCGCCGCTTTGGTTAGGGCACGACGGTAACCGGGGATTCCGGGTCCACGGGCGGGCGCGGGGCTTCTGGGCAGGCGACACGCCCTGGTAAGTGAAGGACCCGAGCGTTTGCAGACTTTGCAAGAAGGCCCGGATCTTCAGCTGTGGAGAGGCAAAGGGAAGAAGGTCGTGCAGGGACCCGGGCGGGATCCCGGGCCCATTCCTCGGTGGCCGTGTCACCTCCACGAGCCCCGGCACCTCATGAGCACTCGGACCGTGGTGGGGACTAAGGGCGTGCCCACCTGCTCAGCCTCAGGGGTGGGGCCTGAGCGGGGGCGTGGCCAGTGACAGCCCCGCCCCTGCCTCCTGGGCAGACCCCGCCCACCGTGAGCCTCCTGCTAGGGAGCGTGCTTACTTGGTCACTTCCTGGCAGACGTTTTGAAATGGGAAGAATTCCCATAAAACTCTGCTTTCTGGCTGGCGGTTCATGCGGCTGGGCCATGCCATGGCTCCCTGCAGAGGCACTTGGCCTGTGGTCCCGGTGGGGCCCATGTGCCAAGGACTCAGGCTAGGTGGCCTGCAGCTGGCCTTCCCTGGGTGTGCTGCGGAAGAGGCCATGGATACATTTCACAGCAGCTCCGTGGTGAAGGTCTGGAGCCCCCGCCAGGCCCGTGGTGGGTTTCTGTAGTTTTCAGAACTGTTTTCTTTCTGTGTATAAAAACAACTTCATTGAAGCCGGGCATGGGCGTGCCCACCTGTAATCCCAAGTGACTCAGAAGGCTGAGGCAGGAGGATCGGAAGTTGGAGGCCAGCCTCTGCAATTTAGCGGAGGCTAAATTTCAAAATAAAAGAAAGGATGAGGCCGTAGAGCACCTCTTGGTTTAATCCCAGTACCTCAACACAAAAACAAAAACACAAAACCTGATTGAGATCCTACTTTCATCCTATAAAGTCCCCCCCCACCCCACACTTAAAGTGCACGGTTGAGTGGCTTTTAGCGTCTTCACAGAGTTGTGCAAACATCACCAAAACCTCATCTCAGGACGTTTCCTTCCCTCCAAGAAGAGACCCACGTGCGGTATTGGCTGGTTCTCTTTCCCTCCTCCCAGACCCTGGCACCATTGATCTGGGCTTCTGCCTCAGTGGATCCAGGTATTCTGGGTATTCCTGGACCATCCAGGAATCCCACGCTATGTGGTTTGTTGCCTTATTTCACTTAGCAGTATTTGGGGGAGTCACCTGTACTGTGCCATATTCTACCTCCACCTCGTGCCGAGGCTCCCCAGGAAGTGACCACATTCCCCCTAGTTCTGTGGTAGGGTCATCTCTACGCTGCTCAGACCAAACCCGTGCTAGCCCTTCCATGTTCCTGGGGACATGCCTTGACCACAGAGGAAATGATCTGTGGTCACCAGAATGCAGCGTGGTCGACAACCACAGAACCTCTACAATATACACAGAGATTTTTTTGGGGGGGTAAGTACCAAGGATTGAACCCAGGGGTGCTTAACCCCTGAGCCGCATCCCCAGCCCTTTTGATTGATGTATTTTTTATTTTGAGACAAATACAAGTTGTCTCGCCAAGTTCCTTAGGGCTTCACTAAGTCGCTGAGGCTGGCCTCTAATTTGGGATCCTCCTGCCTCAGCCTCCCATGTCACTGGGATGACAGGCGTGCACCACCATGACCGGTAATAACTATTTCTTACGGCTTCCAAATCCACCGGTTGGCTGGACATGTCCCCCTCCCTGGGCCAGGTGTGGCTGATGTCTGCTGGGCCTGAGCCCCTGTCTGGGGAATGGCCAGCTCAGCTGGGGCTGGCGGGTCTAGGCGGGGCCCAGCCAGGATGGCTGGCTCTCTGATGGCCCCTGCTTCTCGGCTCCTGCAGGTTCGTTCAAACCTGTAGCAAGTGGAAGGTGAGGAGCACAGCCGGGTCCTTGTGCCAGACTCTGGCCAGTCCAGCCTGGGGGGCGCCCCAGGTTCAAGGGCTCCTTGGAGTAACAACTGCTTCCGAGCCCTCCTGCCAATGGCGCGGAAGAGGAGGGAAGGAGGGGCGGGGCCACCGAGCCGTGGACCCGCCCCCACCCCCTGCCCCTGCCCGGCGGAGTCTACTGACCGCCTGGCGTCCCCTCAGTTCTTACAACAAAGAGTTTACAAGTTCCTTCCCACCAGGGCGGAAATGCGCCTGGCCTGAGGCCCAGGGCGAGCGAGGGTGGACCCAGCTCAAACCCAGCTCTGTCAGTGTGTAAAGCTGGGTTTCCTGCCCGGCCGCCCTGGTTGGAGGCTGACTCTCCTGGCGGTAACGGTTTGGCCTTGAGTCAAAGTGTTTAGTCGCCCTGGGCCTCAGTTTTCTCATCTTTAAAAGGGGCTCACAGCTGGGCCTGGTGGGGCACGCCTGTAATTGGGAGGCTGAGGCAAGAGGATGGCAAGTTGGAGGCCAGCCTCAGCCACTTAGCGAGGCCCTAAGCAACTCAGTGAGACCCTGTCTCTAAACAAAATAGAAAAAGGACTAGAGGTGGGGCTCAGTGGTCAGGCACCCCTGGGCTCAATCCCCAGTAGCAAAATCACACAAAGAGGGGCGCTCACAGAGGGCTCCCTCCTAGAGCCAGGTCCTCAGTAGGAAGAAAGCCTGTGCCAGGTGCCAGGTGCCCGGGTCGGCTGCATCCAGGGCATCGGAGCCTCTGAGCTGCTTCCTGTTCAGGTACCCAGGCTGAGGCAGCCTCTCCGGCACTCCTGAGGCTGAACCAGGCCTGGGAGACCTGAGCCCTCCAGAATCTTGGCTGCCTTGGCGACTGGGGGGCTTCCCCGGGAGCTGCGTCAGCCCCTTCTGCCGCCAGCACCTCCTCCCGGCTGGGCCAGGCCTGTGTGGCCTCTGCCTCCTGCGTCCTGCGTACCTGAAGCTTCCAGGGCAGGTCGGCATTGCAGGGCCTGGGACCTCCCTCCTCTTCCCCTCGGGTGTCCACGCTGGGGAAGTTGCCCCGGGGCCCCCTAATGCTGGGGCTGACCCCAGTCTGGCCCTCAGAGAGTGAATTCCTGCTTCTGCTGCTCCCGGCTGTGTGAGCTCAGGCGAGTGACTGCCCCTCTCTGAGCCTCATTTTCGGCATCTGTACGACCGGGCGTCATCTCGGGTTGTTGCGAGGAGGAGGTGAGCTGCTTGCTGGTGCAGAGCAGCTGCCCAGGGCCAGCTTCCTGGCCTTCCCTGCTAGGGGCTCCCTGGGATCCAGGCTGTGGGGAGGGAGGTGGATCTGGGTTTTGGCTGCAGGGTGTGTCTTCGTTTGGCTGGAAGCTGTCCCCTCTGGCCAGAGAGCCAAGGACCGGGCCTGCTGGGGTTGGGTGTGTGCGTGGGGGTGCCTTTCCGTCCCCGCCCGGTGTATGTCACCCCAGCCGGCTCCAGATGTGCGGCCAGGCACCCTCACCGGGATGCCCCTTGCCAGCAGAGCCAGCACACGCCCAAATCCTGAGCCCTTTCCCTCAGCCATGCCTGGCCGGCCGCCGCCATCCCATCACAGGAGGGCGGGGCCTCCACCCGGTCCGCCGGGTCCCTCCTCCCGGGGACAGCCCGCGTGGGTGGGGCATGTGCCCCGGGCCAGGCCCCGCTCATCCTTGGACGGTACCGTCCCTCTAGCTTCAGGAGACCCTGCCCAGGGGGCGGGATGGTTCCCTGGTCGGTGCCCATTTCACGGTCAGGGTAACTGAGGCCCCAAGGCCCAGGGAGCAGGGATGTGCTGGCCACCAGCTTGCTTCTGGGCACTTCCAGCTCCGAGTGCGCCCGTGCCTGTTGACTGAGGTTCCGGGACCCCTCGGGGTGCCCGTGGCAGAGGCTGGGAGCCCGGCCTCCTGCTCCCGCTGTCCAGGGCCTCCAGCCCTGCCCCTCGCTGTCCCCCGCCCTGCACAGGAATGCTGGCCCAGGTGCCCCGGCTTTAGCAGGAACCAGAAGGGCCCTCAGTGCGACCTCAGGGATGCCGAGGAGCCTGTGGAAGGCGCGAGAGGAAAGGCAGGTCTCGGGAAGGGCCACCTGGCCAGCAAGGCCACCCAGCTCCACCCGGGAGGCCCAGCCTGGCCCGTAACCTTGGCTTTGCTAAGAGACGCCAGGAGCCGGAGTTTCACAGAAAAGCTCCCAACTTTCTGAATGTTCTGGAAGCTCCTTCAAATGCTTTCCTAGAAAAGGCAGTGGCCCCGGCCTGCCGGTGCCACCTGGACTCCCGGGCCAGACCTCTCTGTCCCCTCCCACCCCTGCGGACGCACAGAGGCCCAGGGCGGAGGCCCAGGAGCCCTGACCCCAGCCAGTGCGCCCTGCCCGGCCCGCCCCGCCCGGCTGAGTCAAGGCTGTTGGGAAAGAGCCTCGCGGAGGGACGGCGGAGGCCAGCGGGGCCGGGCGGCGGCGTGAGCCGCACCTGGTGGCCGCAGTCGGAGCTGCCTGACGCAGCCCAGGCCTCCAGGAGAAGCTGCCCGAGCCCAGGTTCCCGGAGAGCTGGGGTCGCGCGTGCACGGGTGGCCGAGCCCCAGGAGGCCACAGGGCCAAGCAGACTGGAGGGAAGGTCTGGATGCGAGCGGAGCAGAATTGGGGGGCACGGCCGCCTGGGTGCAGTGGGCCAGGGCCCAGCGTGGGTGTGGCTGGGGCTTCCTGGGGTGAATCAGCAGGGGCCGCCCGTGCGGGGTACCGAGTGAGCAGCCTGAGGCCAGGTGGAGAGGCCACGTGGGCAGGCGGGACCTGAGACTGAAGCTGGGGCACGTGCTTTGGTCTGGGTGGGAAATGTTCCCGAGAGCCTGTGCCTTCAAGGCTTCCTCTGCAGCTTGGTCCTGTCGGGAGGTGGGAAGTTGAAGAGGCGAGGCCTTGTGGGTGGTCTTGAGGTCACTGGGGGCGTGTCTTCAGGGGGACCCGGGGATACCCATCTCTTCCTCCCTTCCCGCACACCCCACGAGGTGAGCTTTTTGACAAGCTCCTACTATGGTGTGCCACCCCAGGCCCAAAGCCACAGGGCCAGCCCCTCATGGACTGCAAACTCCCCAACTGTGAGCTGAAGCAAACCTTTTTGCTTTATAAGTTGATTTTCTCCGGTTACTTGTTATAGTGACAGAAAACTGACTAATGCAGCGCAGGTCAGGGCAGGAGGAGAAACTGAGCAGAGGACAGCAGTGCTTTTGTCCCTTCCCCAGCAGGTTGGCTGTACCTGGCAGTGGGGATGGGGTGGTGGTGGGTGGGTGGCAGAGGATGGTCTTATTGTTCCTCTTCCTTCACTGTCTGGCCCCTAGAGCTAGGATGCAGGCTGTTCTTTGAAACAGAAAGAAGCCTGTCAGGAATTTCTGCACTTTTCTGAATGAGGGCCCCACTTGCTTCTCTCTTTCTTTTTGTGTAGAGTCTGCCTCCCATTGGTTGTAAGCATCTGAATAATCATAACCTACATGTGTATGTGTTTTTTATTTTCATATTTTGGTACCAGGGACTGAACCCAGGGGTGCGTAACCACTGATCCACATCCCCAGCCCTTTTTATATTTTATTTAGAGACAGGGTCTCACTAAGTTGCTGAGGCTGGCCTCCAACTTGTGATCCTCCTGCTTCGGCCTCCTGAGCTGCTGGGATTACAGGTGTGTGCCACTACACTTGGCTCACATTTTGATCTTTATTTTTGTGTGTGGGGGGGTCCCAGGGATTGAACTCAGGACACTTAACCACTGAGCCACCTCCCCAACCCTGTTTTGTATTTTATTTAGGGACAGGGTCTCACTGAGTTGCTCAGTGCCTCCCTCTTGCTGAGGCTGGCTTTGAACCACGATCCTCCTATCTCAGCCTCCCGAGCCCCTGGAATGACGAGCATGCGCCGTTTTGATCTTGATGCTGTATTGTAGGACCCTAAAGCAGTCTTTTCTCCTGTATTACTAATCCTCACTGTGACCCTACATTTCACACGATTCCCAATTCCCTAATTCCATCTGGTCCTCAGACCATGTTCATATGTCTCTACGTGCCCCCCAAGCGTATGGTGTGGCTCATTTTGCAAAAGTTATGTCTGATCCATCAGTTCCCATGGAAACCACCGTTCTGACCTGTCAATTAACCTCGCCTGTTTTGCATAACGGGAACTCGACAGCCTGACCTTCCCAGCGTCTGGCTTTTTCAGTGCCAAGTAATAGACGGAAGACTCCCTTCTGTCCTCCTACACTTACGCCGTCATTTGCACTTAAATCGCACCGAGCAGTTAAAATTTCCCCTCAAGATTCAGCGGTAGGAAGGAATCGAGGTTTATTGATATGCCGGAATGCCAGAGACATCTGGGTGGTTTTAGTTTGGGGCTGCGGTGAGTGCGATGGCTGAGCTCCTTCCCGCTTGTGTCTCTTGGAAGATTCCAGCATTCCTGTCTGTTGGATGTACACCTCGGAGCGGATTTGCTGCATCAAAGGATCTGCTTAGCGTTAGCCGATGCTGCCAAGTGGTTTTCCAGAGCGTACTGCCAATTGACATGGCTGGCAGCGCCGCACAGGACTTCCAGTCTCTCGGCATCTTTGCCAGCACTGGAGGTTAACATTTTCTTTTGTTTTAGCCCATCTGATGGACTTGCGGCCGTCCCTCTTTGTGGTTTTAGTTTTGTATTCCCTCCGACGTTGGGGTGTGGAGTACGTTTTGTGCGATTATTGGCCATTATGTGGTCTTTTTTCTGGTTGTAAGATTCGGTTTCCCTCTCTCACTGGTTCATAGGAATTTATTACCTTCTGGTCGTGCGTCCCGTGTTGGATTCCAGGGTCTCGTCTTGTTCTGTGATCTGCCTTTGCCTTTCCGGATGCTGTCGCATGAATCTGTTCCTGATGCCCTCACCAGAGGAACACAGAGGCGTTGCTGGGGATGGAATCTAGGGGTGCTCAACCCCTGAGCCACCTCCCCAGCCCTTTTTATATTTTATTTAGAGACAGGGCCTCACTGAGTTGCTTAGGGCCTCGCTGAGTTGCTCAGGCTGGCCTCTAACTTCCAGTCCTCCTGCCTCGGCCTCCAAAGCCACTGGGATTAGAGGCTTGTGCCACCTCGCCCAGCTGGTAAAGGGGAACCTGTATCTCAAGTGTCGCTGGTGACTACCATGGGGCTTGAGAGCCATTTCACAGATGAAGCCTGTCCTTTAAGCCCCTCGTGTGACCTTGGGCATGTTCCTTAGCTTCTTCGGACCTCGGTTCTTCCAGCGGGGTAGCCACTGACACCCCAGGATCTGACTCAAGGTCTTAGTGGGAAGGGGAGCCCTGGCCCCCGACCTGTCCCAGGATACGGCTCCGGCCTGGGGCGGTCCTGGCCCCTTGGTCTGGCAGAACTGAAGGGTCAGGCATGGAGGGCAGACTTGGGCCTCTGCTGGCAGGGGCCTTGGGAAAGGACTTGGAGGAGCTGGTGACCCAGAGGCCCTGGAAGCACGGGTGGGTGGGCGAGCTCTCCGCCCTCCTCTCCTTTCCCTCCTCCAGCCAGGGGCCTCCACCGTGGCGCTGCCCAGGTTAGGACCCTGCGCCTGCCCTTAGTGCGGGCATGTGCTCTGGGCAGGTTGGGCCTCTGTCTGCCCGTCTGTAAAATGGGTTCTCCAAGACAGCCAGAGGCTGGGTGCAGGCTGCAGCCACACTGATGGCCGCCAGACCCAAGGCCAGCTGCTCAGCAGGACTGGGTCACCTCTCTGGGCTGGACGTGGTGCTCAGCAAGTGCCGGACCAAACCCCTCATAGGGGCGAGATGCCGGCAGGGCGGGGAACAGCCGTGGGGCAGAGAGCCGGTGAGCGGGGCGCAGGCCCCGGGCCGTCCTGGAAGCCATCTCTCAGGGCTGACTGGGCCTAGTGGCTCCTGCTCCGTCCCCGCCATCCTGGCCAGTGTCTGGGATCCTGGGGCCAGAAACAGAGCTGAGCTCAGGAATCCCTGCTCATCCGCTTGACGGAGCCCATGAGAAGGCCCCGGGCACCGGGCCTCCAGGGAGGCCTCCTGGCCCTGCAGGTCCTAGCGGCTGTTTGCTCGGCCCCAGAGCATCCTGTTCAGACCCTGGGCTGGCGGAGAGGCCCATCCCCTCCTGCCAGGTGCAGAAGCTGCCCCTGCATTTCCAAAGCCAGAATTCTTTAGGGCTTTAATGTCCAGAGGAAGACACCCGGTCTGGAGGGGTCACGACCTCTGGGCCGATCCTTCCGGACCCCATTGTCCTGGGATCACAGGAGGTTAGAATTCCTGGAATCTGGGGTCCTTTTGTATCACACAAGTTTCTTGCCCTGATACCTGCCTCCAATAAAAAGCAAACCCAGACGACAAAAGGGTGAACAGTGACTGGGGCTCCCTTGCCCTCCCCTCCTGGGGGCTGGGCAGCTCCCCAGGACAAACGTTGTTAGGAGAGGCTTGGGTCCCCTTCCAGAAAGGCCTCCTGAGTAGCCAGGACTCCCTTTAGAATAACAAATGGCAGTTATTACCCAAACTATTCAGCATTGGCTCTTTAAATTTCACCATAGTGCATTCAGAAGTTGCTTCATGTAAGTACATACAGTTCGAATTTTTTTTTTTTTGGTACCAGGGATTGAACCCAGGGCTGCTTACCCACTGAGCCACCTCCCCAGCCCCTTTTTATATTTTATTTAGAGACAGGGTCTCACTGAGTTGCTGAGGGCCTCGCTAAGTTGCTGAGGCTGGCCTCCAACTTTCGATCCTCCTGCCTCAGCCTCCCAAGCCACTGAGATGACCGGCGTGCACCACTGCACCCAGCTGAAATTGAAGTCTTGATGGTGGCATTTTGGGGCAGGTGGAGGCACCCAGGGTCCCTGGGTCCTGGGCCAGGGGTATCTGTGCCGTGTTAAGTTTGGATGGCCAGCTTTGGTGCTGTCTTCTGACAGCAGATGTCAACTTCCAGGGACTCACTGAGTCATTCAGCAAGCACTGATTGACACCCACTCCACTGTGCGTTAGGTAGGCACCGTGCCAGGGGCTGGAGCATGGCCATGAATAAGATAGATCAGGCTATGCCATCTGCTGCTGGTATTGCAGAGGAGGGAACAGACACATGGGGACCTAAACTCAAATGCAAAAGTGGATCTTTTTTTGGTACCAAGATTGATCCCAGGGCACTTAACCCCTGAGCCACGTCCCCAGCCCTTTTTAGATTATATTTAGAGACAGAGACTCACTGAGTTGCTTAGTTCTCACTAAGTTGTTGAGGCTGGCCTCCAACTTGTGATCCTCATGCCTCAGCCTCCTGGGCCACTGGGATTACCAGCATGCACCACCACGCCCGGCTCAGAGGATCTTCCATAGCTATAAGTGCTGTGGGATTTAAGAGTGAGTGACTTAATGAGACAGTGACCAGCTGGTGAAGTGTGCTGTGTTTTACCAGATATTGTACCCCTTTAAATAATCAGTGATGTAAAGATTTACCTTTTTGTGTATAGATTTTACTTCTCAAGAAGGCTCTCTTTGTCCTAAGATTATTTTCTTAGGTTTCCTTCTAGTGCTGCCCGGGTAGATTTAGAAGTTATTTGTTGACTATTTGTTGAATTTATTTGTCATCAAGTGTTTCTCAACATCACCTATTAGATTCGTTCTGTGTTAGCTTTCCATTGCTGTGATAAAATACCTGAGATTAACAACTGGAAAAGAGAAAAGGTTTTTGTTGGCTCACAGTTTCCCAGGTTGAAGTCTGCGGTTGGGTGGACAGGCTTTGGACCTATAGTGGAGCAGAACATCAGGGCTTCAGGGCTGGGAGGACGTGGTGGGGCAAAGCTGCTCTCCTCTTGGTGTCTAGGAAGCACACAGAGAGGAAGGACAGGGTCTCAGTATCCCCTTCAGAGACACGCCCCCAATGACCTAACTTCCTCCCATTAGACTCCGCCTCTTGAAGGTTCCAACACCTCCCATAGTACCCAAGCCTTCACCACTCGGGCCTCCGAGGGACGTGTAAGACCCAAACTGAAACCTTTTCCCTGCTGTGTTTGAATGCCAGCCCTGTCACGGATGCAGTTCTGTGTCTGCCGTCTGTTCTGCCCTGCTGGTCGCCTTATCTCTGTTCTGATCATGAGCATTTGAAAGCGTACTCCGACATTAGCAGGGAGAGTCTCGCTCCCTCCCATCTTCTTTGTCAGAAATCCTGCCGGGTGTTCTTACCCATTTCTTTCCTTGCATGCATTTTCAAATCATCTCGACAAATTCCATAAGACATCATGCCCAGGACTCCGATTACAGTTGCACTGACCGTGTAGATGAAGTAGAGGAGGATCCACAGCGTTCAGGCATTGACCTGACATCCAGACGCATGGCGTGTCCTTAGAGCAAAGCGTCCTGTTGTATCTATTGGACAGTTAATTTTTTCCTTCATGTTGCTCCGTAATGTTTACTGTTGGTTTATTCCTAGATTTGTTTCTCTTTAAAATGGGATCTCTTTCTTTCCTTTTCCCTCTATTCTCCCTCCCTTCCTTCCTTCCTTCTTTCCCACCTTCCCTCCTTCTTTTCTTCCTTTTCTCCTTCCTTTCTTTTCTTTTTTTTCAGCCCCCAGGACTCTTTACCACTAAACTACATCTCCAGCCCTTTTTATTTTTTATTGAGAGCCAGGGTCTCACTGAGTTGCTGAGGCTGGCCTCCACCTTGTGATCCTCCTACCTCAGCCTCCCAAGCCCCTGGGAGCCCCTGGGAGCCCCCATGTCCCACCATGCCCGGCTGGTGTGTTGTATCAATGGCAGTTTCTTGCCAGCTTTAGCTATTTTAGAAATGTCTCCTCATCTGTCAGCATTCTGTGGCATTTGACTGGAGTTCTTTGATCCATAGGCAGTTGACGTGGTCCGATTCTTCAGTTTGGAGTGTTTTATTTTTCCTCCTTCGGCAAGGCCGGGGATGAAACCCAGGGCCTTGCTCAGGCTAGGCGACCCCTGCCACTGAGCCCCAGCCCCTGCCCGACCTGATGCCTCCCGCCTCCCCATTCACACACGGCTGACTCTCCGCCAGGGAGCGTCCTGAGCTGTGCCCCTGCCTTGTCGTGGCATCTTAGATCAGCTTGAGAGTCGGGGGTCTTTGTGTCCCTTGGGGTTCCTTTGGGGACCTCTCTTGGGGAAGCCTCACGGGAAGCTGGGCCGGGCTGTGGTCTCACTGTAGCTCTGTGTACTCTGATCCCTCTGGAGCATCAGCGGCCCCCCTCTTTGAGTCAGTTACTGTTGGTACCCCTCCCGACTTCTGTTGGGGAGGACTTGGCCTCCAGGCTACGCCACAGAGGGGTGACTGAGCCACAGTCCTCCCGGCCGCCCCACAGAGGGGTGACTGAGCCACAGTCCTCCCGGGCCGCCCCACAGATGAGTGACTGAGCCACAGTCCTCCCGGGCCGCCCCACAGATGAGTGACTGAGCCACAGTCCTCCTGGGCTGCCCCACAGATGAGTGACTGAGCCACAGTCCTCCCGGGCCGCCCCACAGAGGGGTGACTGAGCCACAGTCCTCCCAGGCCGCCCCACAGATGAATGACTGAGCCACAGTCCTCCCGGGCCGCCCCACAGATGGGTGACTGAGCCACAGTCCTCCCAGGCCGCCCCACAGATGAGTGACTGAGCCACAGTCCTCCCGGGCCGCCCCACAGAGCAGGAGACTGAGCCACAGTCATCCCGGGCTGCCCCATAGAGCAGGAGACTGAGCCACAGTCCTCCCGGGCCGCCCCACAGAGGGGTGACTGAGCCACAGTCCTCCCGGGCCGCCCCACAGAGTGGAGACTGAGCAACGGGCGGCCGGTGCATCTCAGCAGGGGCGGAGGCGTGTCCCTGCGGCCGGGTCTGGACGTGGCCGGGCCTGGACCTGCCGGCTGCAGGCTGTGCTGGTGGGTGGCCCTGGACACCTGGCAGCTGTGGCGGCCTCTGGGGGTGACTCGCCCCGCTCGCCCCGACTAGGTTCCACCAAGGACCTGATCGAGTCGTGCTGTGCGGCCGGACAGCAGGCGGCCATCGACAACGACGAGTGCGCGCAGTTCGCGGAGGGCGCGGAGGGCGACGTCTGTCGGTAAGGCGGGCCCCGGGCTCGGGAGGGAGCGCCAGGCCGCCCGGCGTCACGAGCGGCCTCAGGGCGCCACCGTGTGGAGCAGCGGGACGTCCGGCCGCGGGCGTGGTGCTCCCCTGGGCGGCGCTGCCCTCCCGAGTCGCGGAGGAGGGCGGCCTGAAGCAGGAAAGGTGGCCTGGCGGCCTGGATGCCGGGCCTGTGCTGAGGCAGAGCGTCTGGCGGAAGGAGGTGGCGAAACCTCATGGCAGCCAGGACACAGGGACCGGCAGTGGGAAAGGGCTGGTCCCCAAGGCACGACCCCAGGGCCCCCCTGCTTCACTTGGGTTCCACCTCCTGTGGTTTCCACCACCTCCCAATAGTCTATTAAAATCATGAATCCAGCTGGCACAGTGCTGCACGCCTGTCATCCCAGCAGCTTGGGAGGCTGAGGCAGGAGGATCGCAAGTTGGAGGCCAGCCTCAACCACTCAGCAAGACCCTGAGCAACTCAGCGAGATCCTGTCTCTAAATAAAATATAAAAGGGCTGGGGAGGTGGCTCAGGGGTTGAGCACCCCTGGGTTCAATCCTTGGTACAAAACAACAACAACAACAACAACCTTATGCGTCCATCCCTGCATTAATCCACTGGTGACGTCAGGGCCGTCGTGATCCAGTCACCTGCCTGCTGAAGGCCACCTCTGAACATCGCTGTGTCGGGGACCAAGCCGTCAACACAGGAGCCCTTGGGGGGCACTCGAGAGCCAGTCTGGAACCACTCCCACGACTCTTCTCAGCCCTCATTTTCCCTACTTGGCAGCCCTGGGGTCCCCTGAGGCCTGGCCCCGAGTGCCCTCCAGGGCTGCCGGCTGCTTCTGACTCCAGCCTCTGTGCCACGGAGCCGGTGAGACCCCGGCTTCCCCTTGCTGGGCCCAGGAAAGATCTCTCTTTCCTGGAGAAACCGTCTTTGCCAGCCCACTCGGTTTCCCAGACCAGGAAGATGAGGTTCAGAGAGGCGACCCGATTGGCTTGAAGCCACACAGCTCGCTGCCACAGGGCCAGGATCGGAACCCGCGCTTCCCGCTGTCCGCCCCGCGCTACCTGCTCCAGGGACATTTAACTCCAGCCTGGCCTCTCCCCTCCTCCCTGCCATCCCCCAGTTGGGGGTCGGAGGAGTCGAGTTCTAACCCAGCCGCCCGGGTGGGCTCTCCGCCACAGACTCACCAGCCCCCTCTGCCCTGGGCGGCCCTGGGAGATCCACGGGCGGCGACCGCAGGCTGCTTTCCCCAGGCGGGCCCGCCACCTTTTCTGGGTCTGTCTGTCCTTCTCAGGCCTGACAGACGGGCTCGAGTGCCAGCCCTTCCCGCCAGTGATCAGGAACACACAGGTCCAAGTCAGTCCCAGTGAGACGGAGGGGCTGCTCCCGCCTCACACCAGCTCTGGGTCTGCTTGCTGTGGGAGCCCCCTCTGCTTCCCCCCTTTTTTAAGTTTTTGGTCCCAGGGTTGAACCCAGGGCTGCTAACCCCTGAGCCACGTCCCCAGCCCTTTTCTATTTTATTTAGAGACAGGGTCTCGCTGAGTTGCTGAGAGCCTCGGCGAGTGGTTGAGGCTGGCCTCCATCTTGCCATCCTCCTGCCTCAGCCTCCCTAGCCGCTGGGATGACGGGCATGTGCCACACTACCCGGCTTCTGTGAGACGGTGACCCCAGGAGAACAGGGGGCGCGGGCTGAGGCTCACCTCTCTTGCAGGACGGCCCAGAAGCACTGCTGCACCTCCTACCTGAAGGAGAGGAGCTGCGTGGCCGGCATCATGGCGGCCAAGGAGGGCGAGTCCTGTGGAGCTGAGGACGGCGACTCCTGCGGCGTCTCCCTCTACAAGGCAAGCCTGGACAGGAGTGGGCTGGCCCGGGTCTGCAGGTCCCCGAGGGCCCGCTCCTCCCTGCAGGGCTCCCTGCTGGGGACTAGGGCTCAGCAGCAGGCGGGGAGACCCGCCATCTATACAGAAAGGATCATCAGTGACCAGTTGACTCTGGGGGAGGGAGCAGCAGGTGCAAAGGCCCTGTGGTCGACCTGCGGGTAGCAGGGCCCAGGAGATCTGGAGGGGACCCGTACTGCAAGGGCAGTGGGAGCCGAGGTCACACGGGCCCTGGGCAGATGCGTCCATAGCCGGCAGGACCCTGGGGTTGGGTGGGCTGCTAGGGAGAAGGCTGCTAGGGAGAGTTTTGAGGGGCATAATCTGGTCCCTGGGAGTCGAAGGTGGTTCTCCCACACGGGGGGATGGGGTCAGCGCCCACCAGGCGGCAGAGGGGAGGGAGGGTGCTCCAGGCTGGAGCAGAGAGGGAGCTAGCTCACAGTGGCAGCGGTGTGCAGGGTGGCCCCAGGCCTGGCCGCAGGGGTCCTCAGACTGGAACCTGATGCTCAGGATGTTGGGGTGAAGCCCATCCTACTCTGTGTGTATACATGGAACTGTTTTGGGGACCTCATACGAGTGTCAGGATCTCCTTCTGGGATGGGCTTGTTGAACTTGGCATCATGTCCTGGAGATGGACCCATGCTGTAGCTTCAGCCAGAATTCCCTTCCTTTTTAAAGGCTGAGTATTACTCCACTCTCTGGCCAGACCACATTTCCTTATCCGTCCACCCTTCAGTGAACACGTGGGCAGCTTCCCGCCTTGGGCTCGTGGGAGTGATGCTGCGGTGAATGTGGGCATCAGACGGTCCCCTTCCTGAGCGCATGCAATTCTTCTGCTTAGATCGCCTGGGCTAGAACGTAGTCCAGGGGCCTTGCCTCGCTGCAAGGGAAGCTGGGAAATGTAGTCTTTATTCTGGGGAGGTCGGGTGCCCCCTGGAAATGAGGCAGAAGGAAGACAGACTGGTGTGGACCCCGAGGTGAGGGCAGAGAGGACTCTGGGCCGGTTTTACAAAACTCAAAAGGAGCTAGATCCCTTCGAAGACTCCTATGTCTCCCAAGCCTGGGGGTGGTGACGAGGACTCTCGGTGGGTGTGGCCCTGGGGGGAGGATTTGGACAGAGTTTTGTCACCGCAGGGTCAGTTTCCCCCCCAGAGCCCCTGATCTCGGCCTGCGTGGTTGACAGGCAAGTTTAGAATCACATTTCCGTCTTGGCATTTCAACGCTGGGCCGGTTCACTTCTCTCAGCCTCAGCTTCTCCATCTGTGAAATGGGACTAGTCGTCCGTGGTCCGTAGGGAGGTTGTGAAGGTGTGTGACGACGCCGATCTCTGTGTGTAAAATACTCGGCGGGTCTTCAGTTAGTGGCCATGCTCGACATTAGCACGTCCTGGGGTATCAGTCAGCTCCTGCTGTGTAACAAGCCATCCCAGGCCAGGCGGCTTATGCTTGGTTTGGTACATGAGTCTCTGGCCAGCTGAGTACCTCTGCTGACCTGGGCCCTGCTCAGCTGGCCCTGGCTGGGCTTGCTTGTGTGGCTGCCATCAGCTGATGGCCCCACCGAGGGCAGAGAGTTCAGGTTGGCCTTAAGTATGATAACTAGTCTCTGCTCCTTGTGGTCTCTTACCCTCCAGCAGGCTAGCTGGGGCTTGTACACCGAGGGGCAGAGTCGGATTCCAAGAAAAGGATCAAAGCATGCATTTTGGTCAGTTTTCTGGCACTGTGATAAAATACCTGAGATCTCCAACTTATAAGGAGAAAAGGTTTCTTTTGATTCACGGTTTCATAGTCCATGGTTGCTTGGCCTCATGGCCATTGGGCTTTTGGCGAGGCAATGTATCATAGTAGGAGTACCTGATGGAACTAGCTGCTCACCTCATGGTGGTCGGGAAACAAAAAGAGAGGAAGGGAGCAATGTCCCACGTCCCCTGAGATCTTGCCGTCAGCCCTACTGCTAGCCCGCACCTGTCCTACAGCATCAAGCTGCGGACCAAGCCTTGAACACAGGGGGCTTTGAGGGACATTCCCGATCCAAACCGTAGCAGCATGCAGGGCCTTTTGAGGCCTAGACTCAAAGTGGTACAGTATCACTTCTGTCTCCTCCTTTTGACCAAATCAAGTTAACGGGCACAACTAAGCGGTTGGGAAAATCCTTCCTTCCTTCCTCTACTGGAGATCGAACCCAGGGGTGCCTAACCACTGAGCTACATCCCCCGTTCTTTTTATGTTTTATTTAGAGACAGGGTCTCACTGAGTTGCTCAAGGCCTCACTAAGTTGCCAATACTGGCCTCTACCTTGTGATCCTCCTGCCTCAGCCTCCCTAGTCACTGGGATTGCAGGTGTGCCCCATTTTGCCCAACTATGCTAACTTACTTAGTAAGAGAAGTTGAAATATCATATAACAAAGACAGAAAACACAGGAAGGAGCGAACGATTGGGCTCTTAATACAACCAATATAGTTTTTCAAAAAATCAAACCAAATTTCTTGTTTAAGGCAGACAGCCTGAGATGGGCTAGATCTACACCTAGCTTTAGGGACCCGGCTTTCTCTTTTTCTGTTTAATCATTCTTTGCTTGGAGCTTCCGTCTTCATGGCCCAATGTGGCTGCGAGAGCTCCAGCCATCACATGTGCTCTAAGGAGGAGAGCAAAAATACATACTTCGAAGTAGAGTCAGTCT
>NC_062231.1:6004793-6044793 GCF_902686445.1 Sciurus carolinensis | reverse complement strand
TCCACCCGCCTGTCCATCTGCCCTTCCTGCACCCTGACCATGTGCTGGACCTGCTCAGGATCCCAGGACCTAGCAGGCTCCGTCCTGAGCGTTGGCTCCACCCCAGTTTCAGAGGCAGAGGTGGCGAGCCGGGAGGCCCTGTCCCTGGACACGGAGGCGGAGATGGCCAACAGCCTGCCGGGCGATGACCAGGACGAGTGTCTGCTGCTGCCCGGGGAGCTGTGCCAGCACCTCTGCATCAACACCGTGGGCTCCTACCGCTGCGCCTGCTTCCCCGGCTTCGCGCTGCAGGACGACGGCCGCACCTGTCGCCCAGGTGAGGCTGCGGACGGCGGCGCAGCTGGCCTTCCTGCAGGTGCTCGCGTTGGAGCCAGCAGGAGCCTGGGAGCCCAGCCGTCGGGCTGGGAGGCCAGGCAGGCGCGGCGGCGTCGGCGGGGTCAGCCGTGGTGCCCACTCTGCACTCGACCCCGGGCGGGCCTGCCCAGAGGCCTCATGGGAACAGCCGTGTGCCAGCGCGGGCCCTGGCGGGGGGCCTTCGGTGGCTCTTGAGCAGCGTAGGTCGCCTCCCCGTCCTCCCTGCTGCTGGCCCTCGCCCCTCGCCCGGAGCTGGGCGTCCTCCCAGAGCTGCGCCTGCACCTGAGCTCTGCTTCCTTCTCCTGTGAGATGGCGGTGGGTTCAGCGAGGCCTCCGTCACTGCCCGCGTGGCGCCCACATGCGTCGGAGCCTGGCTGACGGTGTGTCTGCTCTGCCCTTGACAGACGGAGGACCTGCACAGCGGGGGGCCGCCCGGGAGTCCCAACCCCGGCCGGAGTCGCCCCAGCTGCCCCCCAACACCATCCCGCTGCCCCTGCCGCAGCCCAACACCTGCAAAGGTGAGCAGCAGGGCCTGTTCCCTGGGGGTCCTGTGGCCCCTGCCTCAGGGCCTGTCCCTGACCTCTTAGGGGGACTTGTGTGAGGGAGACTCGGACCCAGCTCTCGTGAGTTCTTTCTTGTGCCTGGGGGTCTCTTCGTTCCTTTGCCCATTTGTATGTCCACCACCAACCCAGCCACCCACCCACCCATCCATCTACCCATCTGTATGCCCGCCCATCCGCCCATCTCTCCATACATCCATTCATCCACCCTCCCATTCATCCATCCACCCATCTGTCCACCCAACCATCCATCCACCCACCCATCTGTGCACCCATCTGTCCATTCACCCATTATCCATCTATCCATCTGCCAATCCATCCATCGTCCATCAATCTATCTGTTCATCCATCCACACATCCACCCATCATCCACCCACCCATCCATCATCCATTCATCTATCCGTCTATCCATCCATCCACCCTCCCATCCATTCATCCACCTTCCCATTCATCCATCCATCCATCTATCCATTTGTCCATCATCCATCCACCCACCCATCCACCCATCTGTCCACGCAACCATCCATCCATCCATCCACTCACCTATCCACCCATCCACTCATCTGTCCATCCATCCGTCCATCCACCCATTATCCATCTATCCATCTGCCAATCCATCCATCATCCGTCAATCTATCTATTCATCCATCTACACATCCACCCATCATCCACCTGTCCACCCATCTGTCCACCCATCCACCCATCCATCCACCTGTCCACCCACCTGTCCACCCATCTGTCCATTCACCCATCCATCCACCCATCCATCTGTCCATCCATCCACCCATCCGTCCATCCATCCATCCGTCCACCCACCCATCTGTCCACCCGTCTACCGTCCGTCCTCTGCCTCTCTGGCCTCTGTCTCTGTGCGAGTCACAGTGGACCCAGGCCAGCCTGTGTGGCCGGCTGTGGTTGGCGCGCCCTGATTCCCGCGTGGCTCCCTGCAGACAACGGGCCCTGCGAGCAGGTGTGCGGCGTCGTCGGGGGCTCGGCCATGTGCTCCTGCTTCCCCGGCTATGCCATCATGGCGGACGGCGTGTCCTGTGAAGGTGAGTGCCTTGGGCTGCCTCCTGTCTCCGTGTACCTGGTTGGCCTTGGTGGGCTGGCCAGGACCTAAAGCTCGCTGTGTTCACGAGGTTTGGCTGCTGTGACAGAGCCCCCCGTGGAGCTGCTGAAGCAGTTCCCTCTGGTGTCACCAAGCAGTGTGTGTGCCCTCTGGGGTGGGCCGTGGTGCTGCTCCACAGGTCCAGGACCCCAGCTCCTTCCACCTGGTGTTCCGCCGTCTGTTGGAACAGTACTTCTCAAAGCTGAACATGTACCCTGTCATCTGGTAAAGAGACTCCTGAGAATTCCTCAGACTCCCCAGCGGTCCCGACTAGTAGGTCTGGGGTGGCCTGAGAATCTGTGTTTCTATCTCTTTTTTTAGTACTGGGATTGAACCCAGGGACTTAACCACTGAGCCACATCCCCAGTCCTTTTTCTATTTTATTTAGAGACAGGGTCTCACTGAGTTGCTTTAGGGCCTCACTAAGTTGCTGAGGCTGGCCTCCAACTTGCCATCCTCCTGCCTCAGCCTCCCAAGCCGCTGGGATGAGAGGCGTGGGCCACTGCACGTGGCTGAGGTCCTCATATTTCTAACAAGGACCCTAGTGATGTGGACCACTCCTCAGCTTACCCTGTCCCTGAGGGTCGCCCTTGTCTGTGTGCCTGAAGTTCGTCTGTGACCAGCGTGACCCTCCATGTTCCAGCCCTGGGTAGGGAAAAGAGGGACAGAGGAAGGTAGCATGGTATTGTTGAAAGGGAGGCACCCTGAAGTGGCCTCCACCCCTCACCCTTCCGTCCAATAGGAAGCCGCCCTGTGTCCACGTCTTCTGCTGAGATGGGGTCTGATGTGGACCAAAACTATCCTTTGAGCCCAGAGAGGGCAACAGACTTGCCTCAGTCACACAGCACGGTGGCAGCATGCAGGACTTTCTCTCCAGTGGTGGGGACAGGTTTCAGGATCGGGTCATGCTGTGTCCTCTGCTTCCTGTCACCTCCAGGACCCTGAGGACATGAGGAAGGCACTGCTTCTGGGTCAGGACTCTTTTGGGCCTGGTCCCCATGAGCGACCTGGGGCCATAGGCCTAGCCCAACTGTGCCTCTGGTGGCCATGACGACTGGCCAGTGTCCACATGTCTGCAGGCCTCCCTTGGTCCTCTGGCAGTGAGAGCCGAGTGGTGCTGACCAGAGGCTGCGGACAGACACCCTAAGGGTGCACGCACTCCGCCCCGGCCTGTTGTGTTTAGGATACTCAAACAAAAGCAGGCGCGGTGGTGGTGGAGGCCCATGATCCCAGTGGGAGGCCGAGGCAGGAGGATCGCAAGTTGGAGGCCAGCCTCAGTAACTAACAAAGCCCTGAGCAACTCAGAGAGACATTGTCTCTAAATAAAATAGAAAAAGAGCTGGGGATGTGGCTCAGGGGTTAAGTGCCCCTGGGTTCAGTCCCTGGTTAAAAAAAAAGAAAAAATCAAATGAAACGCCAACCATGTGAAGCTCAAGAATTTTTAAAACTCTTCCCAATCCTGGGTTCCTCTTGCAGTTTGGTAAAATCTGCCTCCCAAGGGGCCCACACCCTGTCCCCCTTTGGACAGACCACAGCCCCACAGTGCCAGCAGAGCTGCCCCCACTCCGGCCCCCTGAGCATGGGGCTCTACAGCCCCTTCTGGTGTGAGGACTTGGGTCAGGTTCAGCGTGTGGTAGGAGCTAGCATGTGGTCTTGCCCCGCTGTGTGACTCTGGGTGGACTGCCTGCCCTCTCTGAGCCTCCCTTTCGTGCTCCTGTGGCCATGGGGCTCACAATGATCCCCAGGCCCTGTGAACTCCGACTTGGGTCCAAGGCCCCTCTTGGAGCCTCCGTGTCCCACGGATGGACTGGGAGGCCCTGGAGCAGCAGGTCGTTCCCTGCCCCTCCGCGGCTCTGTCACCAGCTGCTCGGCCCCAGGCCACGCCCCTCTAACGACCCTCTTTTTCCTCCGTCGCTGCACTAGACCAAGACGAGTGCCTGCTGGGCACTCACGATTGTAGCCGGAGACAGTTCTGTGTGAACAGCCCGGGATCATTCTCCTGTGTCAATCACACGCTGCTCTGCGCGGAGGGCTTTATCCTCAACGCGCACAGCACGTGCGTGGGTAAGCCAGGCCCCGCCCCACGGCTCTGCTCGCCGCGCCCGCCCGCTGCAGCTGTCACCAGCCGGCACCCCCGCGCCTCTGCGCCCCGAGTCCCGCTTCTCCTCCGGGAGGTCCCAGAGTCAGAAAACGCAGCAGAATGTGTCCCCAGGCGGGGTGGCCCGTGACCTGGAACAGATGACCTGCCTTCTCCCGGCCGCGGTCTCCTCGTCTGTTACGAGGAAGCTGCTCTTGATCTCCTTTGGGGATGCCCGGGTGCCCAGGGCCCAGGGCCTGGGGCCGCCTTAGCCGCCTGGATCCTTGGGATGCATCTAGAACCTTCTGCAGAGGTGCACGGGCAGAGGAGGGGACAGCCCTCCCGTCGTCTGCCCCGCTGTCCGCTGGGTGGTCTTAGCAGTTGAGCTGCCCTCCTGGTGCCTCCGTGGTGCTGGGAGGGGGGCCTGGACCCCATGCCTGGTCGCAGAGGCTGCTGGGTCACGGCTCTTCAGGTCTGTCCCTCTGCACTGGTGTGGCCAGCGGCCGCAGCTCCCGGGTGCTCCTGAGTGCTCCCGTCTGGGTCCTTTTCAGAGGAAACCAAAGCTGTTATTTTTACAGCTGATGGTCCCCACGCAGAGATAGACCCAAAGGAGCAGCGGCTGGGGACACAGTGGCTAATGCTGCAGCCCAGACACCGGCAGAGGGGCTGTGCTCACTGGTGGCATCGGGGCGTACTGGGGCAGGAGGAATTTGCCCTGATCCCCGAGGAGAGATAGGACTCGGAAACCGGAAAGGGCATGCAGGTGGAAGGAACAGCCCAGACGAAGGCGCAGAGGCAGGGTCTGCACAGAGCTTGTTCAGGCCACGGGACTGCACCCCCGTTTGTCTTCTCTGTGCTTGGAGACCATGTCCAGCCTGGACGTGTCTCCTTGGTCACCCTCTGCTGCTGGGCAGACAGGCCCGGGTGCCGGCTAAGCGACTGCCACAGACATGTTTGCCCCAGGCCTCTAGCCACGGGCACAACATGTGCCCTCTTGATCCTGCTTGCCAGCGGCTGGCCAGCTCTTCCTGTGCGGGTCGGGGCTGTGTGTCTGTCTGGGAAGGCAGATCCCACCTGGGCCTGTGGACACCCCACCAGGACACCCTCTCCTTGCCGCGCCTCAGTGTGCCGGCTCCCAGGTGGCCTGGGAAGACGATCCTGTGCTCAGAGGGGCCCCCAGCAGCTGGGAAGTGGGTTCAGGAAATAAAATAGCAACAGCACATTCCATTCAGCAAAATTTATGAGCACACCTTCTCCTTGCCTCTTTCCTTCTTCCTACACCTCACACAGCCTGGGCCTGCATTTCGTTTGTGTGTTCGTCTTATCGAGGGCCGCTCACTCTTTCCATTATATGTACGTCCACAAGCATCTCCGCAGGGCTTCTGTGGTTCCTGTTTGTACCGCGTGTGTTTATTAACCCGGGCAGGCCACAGGGGAATGAGATGATAGTCCCCACCTCAGCATTGTGAGTTAGACCAGGCACGGTGGCACACGCCTGTTATCCCAGCAGCTCGGGAGGCTGAGGCAGGAGGATCGAGACTTGGAGGCCGACCTCAGCAACTTAGTGAGGTCCTGAGCAACTCAGCGAGACCCTGTCTCTAAATAAAATAGAAAAAGGGCTGGGGAGGTGGCTCAGTGGTGAAACACCCCTGGGCTCAGTCCCTGGTACAAAACTAAAAAAAAAAAGTGAGTTCATGTAAGAACTTTGCTAGAGCTTTGGTGTCGTTATAATTTTTCTACATATACATTACATTGAGGCCACCAGCAGAGGTAGTGAGTGTCCCAGCACTAGAGGTATGCAAGGTGTCTCTTGGTGCCCTGGGGAGGGTGCTCCAGGCGGGCTGGGCTGCAGGAAGACGGCAGGGGAAGGGCGCACCCTGCTGCGGGGATCCAACAGCCAGGAGACCACCGGCCCTGGGCCAGGCCCTCAGGGTTCCATTCTGGCTGCTGCCAGTGAACCGGTCACAGCTTGGTTCACGTGTGATTTGGGGAGGGTCCCCTCCCCTCTGCCCCCACCCCGCCAGCTACCCACTCCCCCTCGCCCTCCTTGGAGATGCAGCTTGAAGGTCCCGCCTGGCTGACCTTTCAGGATCAGGCGGGCCCCGAAGTCTGGGTGGCTTCTCCCCTCCCGGCCGCCCTATCCCCAGAGTATCCCCAGGGCCACTCCTGGGCTGCGGCTCTGCCTGCCCTCCCCCGGGCGCCCCTAGCCGTCTGAGCCTCTCCACCTGGCGGCCTTGGTGAGCAGAGATGCGTGTCTCCAGCTCCTTCCTCGGCTCCTACGGCCAAGGGCTCCCAGACTGTCCCCTTGCAGGTCTGCTGCTCCCAGCTGTCCCTCTGCAGATGCTGGCCCCGCCACCTCAAGCTGTGGCAGAAGCTTGGTACGCCCTCGGCTCTTTCTGGCCTCATTCATCAGTGAATCTCGTTTTTTCTGCCTCCACAGTGTTTCTAGATTCTGACAGCTTCCCCCTGCCTCCACCTGTGGTTCTCCCAGACACCTCTGCCTCCTGCCTGGACCATCTTCACCCCCAGTCTGTTCTCCACCTGCAGCCAGGACGCCCTGCCAAACAAGGCAGACCCTCCCTCCTCTGCTGGGAGCCCTCTATGGCTCCCATCTTCCCTCTTGGCCTCATCTGCTCAGTCTTCTTTCTGTCCCCTGAAGCCGCACCTGCTGACTGACTGGTCCTTGCCCTCACACAGCTGTCCCCTCTGTCTGGACCATCAGTTTGGCTTCTTCCTGGCACCTCTTCCAAATTCTCGTCCAGATGTCCTCGTCACATCGTGCTGCACACGGCCCCGCGTCATGTCCTCCTTTTCTCCGTAACACTCGTGACCATCCTTCTCGTGTGCACTGGTGTATCTGAGCGTCTGCTCGGCGAGGGTGGGCATGTCTGTTCGCCCTGGTCACTGACCTGTCCCTCTTGCCAAGAGCGTGCTTGACACACAGCTGGTGCTTAATAAATCTTTGTTGAATGAAGGGAGGCCTGCTAAGGGGACATCCGCCCCGGGCCCCTCCTGGATGGTGAGTACCTCGAAGGACAGGGTCTGGAGCGTCCTGCCTCCTGGTGGCCTGAGATCCCCTGGTAGTATTCGGCCTCTGGACACGGAGCACCCTGCAGGCCCTGACGGCCAGCCTCGCTCGCTCTCCCCGCAGACATCAACGAGTGTGTGACGGATCTTCACACGTGCAGCCGGGGCGAGCACTGCGTGAACACCCTGGGCTCCTTCCGCTGCTACAAGGCACTAACCTGCGAGCCCGGCTATGCCCTCAAGGATGGCGAGTGCACAGGTGAGGGACTGGGCCTGGTCTACCTGGGGTAAGCCCCGCCCCATCCCGCCCACCTCTGACCACGCCCCAATTCTGGCCCCGTCCCCATAGCCTGGCTCTTCCACGCCCTCTGCCGGCTCCGCCCCCCTGGCCACGCCTCTCCTAGCATGCTCCTCCCCTGGCCACGTCCCTGATTGGCTCCTCCCGCTCCAGCCACGCCCCTTGCCAGCCCCAGCCACGCCCCTGATCAGCCCCACCCACAGCCCTAGCCTCGGAGGGACGAGGGGAGAGAGTCCTTTCTTGCGAGGTTTCCTGCCCGGGAAGATGGTGTTTGGGGCAGAAGGGCGGCGTAGTCAGGATGGATGCGGGGAGGCCACCTCCTGCTGGCAGTGCCAATCGTTCCCTCACCACATTTTGGTTCCCTTCGGCATTTTGGGATAGATAGAGCCCCCCGGAGGATCACTTCTGTCCCTTTTACCGGAAACACTGTAGCCTTCTAAGGAGAGGGAGGATCTTCCAGCTGTGTGAGCAGACACTTCCCAAGCTGCTTCTCTGGGCCTGGCAGGTTTCTGGGTGCCAGGGGCGGGTCCGAGGAGGCCCCCAGTGGAGGTGATGTCATCCTTGAGACCCGAATAATGCGAAGCTACTAGGAAGGAAGGGTATACCAGGCAGAGGGAGCAGGGGACCTGGAGGACCGTGGAGGTGGAGGGAGGATGGGCTCCTGGTGTGCTTAAGAGCAAGGACGGTCGCAGGGTGGGGGCTGCCGTATTGCCAAGCGGCGTTAACGCGCCAGGCGTGGTGGCGCGCGCCTGTGTTCCAAAGGCCCGGAGGCTGAGGCAGGAGGATCGGCAGACCTTTGAGACGCTCCCAGCGCCCTGAGGGCGGGCATGGGTGGGCAGGAGTGCTGGTCTGAGGCGCAGGGGCTGCCCTGACACCGGGCCTCTGTGTGCCAGATGTGGACGAGTGTGCCATGGGCACACACAACTGCCAGGCGGGCTTCTCGTGCCAGAACACCAAGGGCTCCTTCTACTGCCAGGCGCGCCAGCGCTGCATGGAGGGCTTCCTGCTTGACCCGGAGGGCAACTGCGTGGGTGAGTGGGGGCCGCGTCTGCGGCTGCCCAGACCGCGGGCTCTTGGGGAGGTGCTGTCAGGGGCTCCACGCGCTTTTGAGGCCGGGTGGACCTGGCTCGCCCTCTTGTTCTCCCGGCCTGTCTCCCCCTGTGAGTGGGCGTGTCCAGTGGCCAGCCCCAGGAGACGCTTGCGGAATGCTAGCTGCTCTTCCCGAGTCCTCCCACCCTGGCTGAGCTGTTTGTCCCCTGGCTTCGGTGGGATTGGACTGGAGGATTGCATATCGAATATTTTTTTTAATCCCACCCGTGACTGATATGGTGACCTGGTACAGACACACACGCCCAGAGGCAACCAGGACACCGGTTTCACACCACGGCTCCACACCAGACTCGTGAAACTCCTTTTCAAAGAATGCTAGTGAGGTCCGGGCACAGTGGCACACTCCTGTCATCCCAGTGGCTCGGGAGGCTGAGGCAGGAGGATCGAAAGTTGGAGGCCAGCCTCAGCAACTTAATGAGGCCAGAAGCAACTCAGCGAGACCCTGTCTCTAAATAAAACATAAAAAGGGCTGGGGATGTGGCTCAGTGGTTAAGCACCCCTGGGTTCAATTGTCAGTACCAAAAGAAAAAAAAAATTGCTAGTGAGACCTTCTAGAATGATCCCACAGGCTGAGGGCTGCAGTTTGATGGGTGCTGGACCAGTTCTTGTCCCCAAGAGGTTCTGAGATCCCACACTCCTGCTCTCCCCACCCATCAACTTCTTCCGAAAAACCACTGGCTCAGCCACAGAGCCAGGAGGTCCCAGCTCCCCAGAAGCTACTGGCTGGTCCCCCAGAGATAAAAAGCAGAGTGCTGGCAGCCCTGGACAGGGACGGTCAAGGCCACATTCAATCTTGGGAATGAGCAATGCAGAGGGACAGGAGGAAGGACAGATGCTGTCCAGAAGTCTGGCCTCCCTAGAACGGTCCAGAAGGTTCTCATGGTGATGACTTGGGGAAGTGTACAAGCCAGCTATGAAAATATTAGAGGGCAGAGTGGGCCAAGGAAACAGGGCAGCTTGTGCAAAGGCCCTGTGGCAGGCTGTGCCTGGAGGTAGCAGTGGAGGCCTGAAGTGTGGAAGAAGGGCTGGCAGGCCCGGTGGTACAGGGGTGGGCTAGACTGTCCTGGAAGCCCAGGGAGTCGGGGACTGGCCACTTCCCAGTGCAGCCCTAGGCCCAGGGGAAGGGCCCATGCCGGGCTCTCCCATCACGCACCCCGGCTTCTGCAGACATCAACGAGTGCACGTCCCTGGCGGAGCCGTGCCGCACGGGCTTCAGCTGCGTCAACACCGTGGGCTCCTACACGTGCCAGAGGAACCCGCTCGTCTGCCGCCGCGGCTACCACGCCAACGAGGACGGCTCCGCCTGCGTGGGTAAGGCCGCCGGCCTCCCGGGCCTCCCGGCCTCCGCCTGCCCGGGGTTGCCCACCTGCAGGAGGCCACCCAGAGGGCGCACCCGGGACAAAGGCCGCTCTGCTTGCTCCTCCCCCAGACGTGAACGAGTGTGAGACAGGCGTGCACCGCTGTGGCGACGGACAGGTGTGCCACAACCTCCCGGGCTCCTACCGCTGCGACTGCAAGCCGGGCTTCCAGAGGGACGCCTTCGGCAGGACCTGCGTCGGTAGGTGGGGCGGGCGCGGGTCGCCCTGGGCGGGACCCTGGTGGACACGGTGGCCTGACCATGCCGCGCCCCTCTCGCCCCTGCAGACGTGAACGAGTGCTGGGCGTCGCCCGGGCGCCTCTGCCAGCACACGTGCGAGAACACGCCCGGCTCCTACCGCTGCGCCTGCGCCTTGGGCTTCCGCCTGGCCGCGGACGGCAAGCACTGCGAAGGTACTGCGCCCACCCCGGCCCGGGCTGCAGCGGGTGGGCACGTGCCGGCTCGGAGGGGCCACGCAGCACCCACTGGGCAGCACCGCCAAGCCTCTGAGTCCCTGATGGCCCAATCTCCCTGGCTTTCCAAAACCCAGAAATGTCCACCTTAATGGAACGCACCAGTTTGTATGGCGGTGGGTGGTTTGAGACTTCTGGTTTTGGTTTTTCTGGTCCCAAGATTGAACCCAGGGGCACTTAACCACTGAGCCACACCCCCAGTCCTTTTTATTTTATATAGAGCGGGTTCTTGCTCAGGTGCTGAGGCTGGCCTCCAGTTTGCGATCCTCCTGCCTCAGCCTCCCGAGCTGCTGGGAGGACAGGCGTGAGCCACAGCCTCCGGCTGGATTTAAACTCTTCCAGAACACACCGTGCGTTCAACCAGGCACATGCCCGGGCTGGGTCCGGCCCAGGGTCTGGCTTCTGAGATCAGGGCCCTTGCCCGGTGGGGCACACCCCGGGCTAACGGAGAACCTAAGTTCTCTCCTCGGTTGGGCTGGGCCTGGTGGGGACTGGCGTGGATGGAGGCCGCTGAGGGCCTGAGCCCAGCAGAGGGCGCTCCCTGGCTCCGCTCGCCTGGCACTGTCTTTCCAGGGTGCCGAGGGGGCTGCCTCACTTCCCTGGGGTGCAGGGAATCTGCCGCTCCCTGCAGAGGCTGCCTCCCTCCCAGCCTCCTGGTCAGGAGGAAGAGTGTCCCCTCCATGGCCAAGGCCAGCGCAGAGTGGGGGCGTTGAGTGGCCTGACCATCGCAGAGACCGTGGGGTTCCCTTGAACAAACCTGGCGCCCTCACCGCTTCCCGCGTTCGCTGGTGTAGACGGCGTGCGCTCCTCTCACGCTGGCTGCGTGCGGTGGCCCCCGGGCGGGGTGGGCGGCCCTGCCGGTTCACTCCCTTCTTAGTCCTCATGCCGGCTGGATGCTCCAGCCTCCAAGAGGCCGGGTGGGCTCTGGAAGCTCAGAGCCCAGTGCGGTGACATGCACCGAGCCGTCTCTTCTCTCTTTTCTCCATGGTACTTGGTACTTTTTTTTTGTTTGTTTTTTTGGTACCTGGTATTGAACCCAGGGGAGCTTAACCCCTGAGCCACTTTCCCAGCCCTTTTTAGATTTTATTTAGACAGAGTCTCGCTGAGTTGCTTAGGGCCTCGTTAAGTTGCTGAGGCTGGCCTCCAACTTGCCATCCTCCTGCCTCAGCCTCCCCGGGCTGGGCTCGCTGGCTACCTTTTGGATGTAACGATGGTGTGACTTGATTATCATCTTGCTCCTCTTGTGTCCTGTCTCTCTGCATGCATGTCAGCCCCACCAGGTAGAAACTTGTCCCATCTTGATCAGGGCTGGGGCCCCAGGCCCAGCACATAGTAAGGGCCTTGGCAGTTCTTAGTTGAATGAGCGAAAGACAAGAGCCCTCCTGCCAGCAGCTTGGCGTCCCCAGCTGTCCCATGGGCCCTGGTCCTTGGTTCTCCGTGGATTCACTTCTGTGCTCACTCAGGGGTGCAGACCAGGCCTGTGTCAGCTCCTAGGTGACCAGACGCCACCAGAGCTGTCGGTACCAGGTGCTGTGTGCACCCAGTAGGGCAGCACCAAGCTCCCCACTGGGGGACTCTGGGCCTGCCTCTGCGGCTTGTCCCTGGCTGGCTCCCTGTCCCTTCCTGGGCCTCCGGTTCTCCACTGGCCCAAAGATGGCGAGAACTAACAGGTCTTCAAGAGGAGGCTGCAGATGTGCTGGAGGCCCGGCCTCTGCCCTGGTGCGCGAGGACCCCAGCCCTGAGCAGCCGCCGGTGTCTCTGCAGACGTGAACGAGTGTGAGGCCCTGCGGTGCAGCCAGGAGTGCGCCAACATCTACGGCTCCTACCAGTGCTACTGCCGCCAGGGCTACCAGCTGGCGGAGGACGGGCACACCTGCACAGGTGGGTCTCTGCCCGCCTCCCTGCGCCCCTCCCGGCCTCCAGGGCAGGGGATGCCGGGACGTGCCGGGGGTTTATGGGTAGGAGTTCAAGTCCCAGCTCTTCAGTCTCCTGGGATGTTCTCCTGGGCTCAGGGCCTCTCCACTCTGACCTCGGGCTCCTCCTCTGTAAACGGGAGATGTGGTCCTGACCTCAGCGGGATGAGGGGTCAGGTTAGATACGGGCTGGGAGCCGGCGCAGGCCCGCCGTGGCGACCCGACGGGTTTGCAGCTGGTAGAAGTGTTTACGCAGCGGCCCGAGGAGCAGCCTTGGGAAACGCCCCTCCACTTCCTCATTGGTAGACTAGGAGCTGTGTCTCCATGGCGGTGACAGGGACAGGCTCTCGGGGGCTGGGACCTGGACGTGCATTCACCACAGGACGAACCTCTCTCTGGCAGACATCGATGAGTGCGCTCAGGGCGCGGGCATCCTCTGCACCTTCCGCTGTCTCAACGTGCCTGGGAGCTACCAGTGCGCATGCCCGGAGCAGGGCTACGCCATGACAGCCAATGGGAGGTCCTGCAAGGGTAAGCAAGGGGCCCCTGCCTCCCGGGGCCTCAGCAAGGCTCCAGGTAGGCCGGGAAACCTCCCACAGCTTGCTGTGCACTTGGAGCACCACGCTAAGTATGTAAGCAGAGAATGGTCAGTGCCACCAGTGGTCCTATTAATAGAGGTCTATGTCTGGGAGGAAGAAAATAGCCGTCTTACTGCACTTGATCCAGTTTAGAATCTTCCAGGCTTAGGCTCAGCTCTGGACTCTGCCCTGGAAATGGGACACACCATTCCATGGGTGGTGTGGGGTGTGTGTGTGTGTGTGTGTGTGTGTGTGTGTGTGTGTGTGTTTGGTACTGGGAATTGAACTCAGCGGCACTCAACCCCTGAGCCACATCCCCAGCCCCGTTTTAGATTTTATTTAGAGACAGGGTCTCACTGAGTTGCTGAGGCTGGCCTCCAATTCATGATCCTCCATCCTCAGCCTCCCAAGCCGCTGGGATGACAGGTGTGCACCACCGCACCCGGCTTTATGGGGTGGTTCTAAGGAGGCAGGGGACTGTCCAGGGAGGTCGCGGAAGAAGAGCGACCTCAAGCTGAGAGGCTGCGGTGGCCTGGCTCAGGGTGTGGCCCGGGCTCTGGCTCAGACCGTCCTCTTGGTCCGGGAAAGCAGGTCCTAAAGGACCGGGTCTCGGAGTTCGCCCAGGGCGCGGCAGGCGGGTGGCTGCGACCCGTAAGCGGAGCCTGAGATCAAAGGTGTCGGCCAGCGAGGGACAGAACACAGGGCGGGGCCCCAGCGCGGGGGCGACAGACGCCACCATGGACTCTGGTTCCCGGCCGTCATGCAAAGGGATCCGTTACTGCAGGTCGATGTTTAAACCAAACCAAACAAAAAGGGGAAGAAAGGAAGAGTAAGCCAGAGCCCCCGCGGGAGACCCGGGTGGCCAGCTCGAGGCCCGCTGGGCTCAGGTCACCCGAGCCCTGGCCGCGGAGGAAGCCTGAGGCGTCTTGATCTGTGAACTCGGGACACGGCAGGACCTTCCCTCCGCGAGCGCAGCGGGGAGAACATTCATGTTCTGAATCACGGTGGCCAAGTGTCGCAGCCCAGGCGTGGCCCCTGCTGGGGACGCTCCCTCAGGCGCCGCGGAGACCTGTGCTCTTGGAAGCGCCGCAGGTCAGACACCTGCCCGCATCCAGGGCGACTCTCCCTGGTCCCTCCCCTCCCAGCCCCCACCAGGGGACACACTGACGTCCACCTGGACCTGGGGCGGCAGCCAGAGGCGTCTCCCGGGGGCTGGGCACGTGCCCGCTGTGGGCTGCTCTTAGGTGCCCCTGACCCCGTCTGTACCCACAGATTCAACCACACGTGGGTTAGACGTATTTAAAAAAATAAAAATTGCCAGGCGCAGTGGCGCACACCTGTCATCCCAGCGGCTCGGGAGGCTGAGGCAGGAGGACTGCAAGTTGGAGGCCAGCCTCAGCCACTTAGCAAGGCTGGAAGCAACTCAGTGAGACCCTGTCTCTAAATAAAATATAAACAGGGCTGGGGAGGTGGTTCTGTGGTTGGGCACCCCTGGGGTCAGTCCCCAATATAAGAAATAGAGACAAATACAGCTGGGCACATGCCTCATCCCAGTGACTCAGGAGGCTGAGGCAGGAGGATCTTAAGGTGGAGGCCAGTCTCAGCCACTCAGCGAGACCCTGTCTCTAAATAAAATAGAAAAAGCGCTGGGGACGTGGCTCACTGGTTGAGTGTCCCTGGATTCAGTCCCTGGTACCAAAAAAATTAAAAAAAAAAGGAAGTCAGCGCTTCCTGTGAGCCTGGTGAGGCCAGGCCACAGCCACTGACCGCTGGACCCTCCCCCGCCTCGGGGCATGTTCATCCGCTCTGGCTCAGAGCAGAAGCGAAGCGCCTCCGCCCATTCCTGCCCTGCCCCCGCCTGGCCCCTGGGTCCCAGTGTGGGCGGCCCAGGGCGCAGGCTGAGGAGCTGAGCCCAGCGTGAGCCCAGACGCCAATCGCTGCCTCCCGGGGCTGCCTGAGTGCAGAAGGCCTTGAGCGCACAGGAACCTCAGGGGTAGACTCCGCAGGAAGGTTGGTTGGTGTTATTATTACTGCTGCGACTAGGTGGTGGTTTTTATTGTCAGGAATCATCCTGGCGTCTGAATGGATCCTAGATTTTTTTTGTACTGGGCATTGAACCCAGGGGTGCTTCACCCCTGAGCCCCATCCCCAGCTCTTTTTCTATTTTATTTAGAGACAGGGTCTCACTGAGTAGCTTAGGCCTCGCTAAGTGACTGAGGCTGGCCTCCACCTTGCCATCCTCCTGCCCCAGCCTCCCGAGCTGCAGGGATGACAGGCGTGCATCACTGTGCCTGGTGGATTCTAGATTTTGACGTCCAAGTAGACCAGCCCGGCTGCCCCCACGACTGCTGTGTGGCTGTGAAGACGCTAACCCTCTCTGAATCTTAGTTTCCCCAGGGTTTCAGGAAACCAGGTCTCCCAGCACAGGGTTAGGGTCAGCATGGAGCCAGGAGAAATTTCGGCCAAGTATTACTGTGGGGGGCTGGGAAACAGAACTGCAGCCCTTGAGAGATCACTTGGGGACAGCCCCTGGGGCGTCCTGAGGCTGTCCTTTCTGAACTGAGCAGTGGATCCTGCAAAAGCCAGGCATCTGATCTTTCTGCAGGTCGCCTATGGATCTCTGTCTGTCTATCTGTCTCCCCTCACACACACACACACACACTTCTCTGAGCTTCTGGATTGATTTGTCCCTGGGTCTGTCTGATCCTGGGGCGCACGTGTCCATGTCCCGAGCGGGCCCTCTCTGTGGCTCTGTGCGCCCGTTGACCTGTGCATGTGTTGACCTGTGTGCCCCATGGGCTTTGCGCATGCGCGCCTCTTGCCTTGACCGCGTGTCGGTCAGCAGACTTCGGAGCCGTGCTTCCTGGGGTCTCTATTTACTGGTGGAGGGTCCTGCAATGTGTGTATTGAGCCTCTATTTTTCCCTTTTCTTGACCTTTTTTAGTTGATGGGCCTTTATTTTATTGGTCGATTGATTTCCGTGCGGTGCTGAGACTCGAGCTCCCACGCGCTAGGCAAGCGCTCTGCCGCTGAGCCACAACCCCAGCCCGAGCCTCTGTTCTCTGCAGCTCTTTGTTCTTATGGGTGCCTGGGATGATAGGGACACACAACCCTGTCCTTCCAGAGCCCCCGGCGAGGAGGGGAGAGTGGAAAGGGAACAGCTATAGGAAATCTGAGACCTGAGACCTGAAAAAGAGCGAGGGCAACATGGGAGGATGTGGGGAAAGCGTCCCGATGGCTGCACGGCATGTGCAAAGGCCCTGGGGTGGGCTTAGGGTTAGGTTGTTGGGGCCGCCCAGAGCTGTCCTGCAGGAGTGTGGCCCTGTGGAAGGACCAGAGGGACTGTGTCCTCCAGTTCAGGCTGGGATCCGGGGACCCCTCTTATCGGCCCTCTTCTCTACCCCCAGACCTGGACGAGTGTGCCCTGGGCACCCACAACTGCTCCGAGGCCGAGACCTGCCATAACATCCAGGGCAGCTTCCGCTGCCTGCGCTTTGATTGTCCGCCGAACTACATCCAAGTCTCGGAAACGTGAGCGCCCCTTCAGTTCTGCCCTCCCCAGGGAGCCTGTGCTGATTCTGTGCTGCCCGGGACCAGGGACGGGGCCCCGCCTCCACCACCTCCTGTCCCTCACAGCCCCTGACGGCCATGTGTGCGTGCACATGGCAGCTTGCAGAGAGGGGAGTGCAGAGAAGGAGAACCCGGGACATCTCACGCCTCTCTCTGCGTCTCTGCATCTCTGTTTTTCTGTGTCTGTCTCTCTGTGTCTCTGTCTCTCTCTGTGTCTCTGCATATCTGTCTCTGTCTCTCTGCATCTCTGTCTGTCTGTGTCTCTGTCTCTCTCTGCATCTCTGCATCTGTCTACATCTCTGTCTCTGTGTCTGCATCTCTGCATCTGTCTGCATCTGTCTCTGTGTCTGCATCTCTGCATCTGCCTGCATCTGTCTCTGTGTCTGCATCTCTGCATCTGTCTGCATCTCTGTGTCTCTGTCTCCCCGTCTCTTTCCGTGTCTCTGTTTCTCTCTCTTTGTCTCTGTCTCTGTCTGTGTCTGTGTGTCTATCTGCATCTGTCTCTCTGTCTCTGTGTCTGTCTTCGTCGTCTCTCTGTCTCTCAGCATCTCTGTCTCTCTGTCTATCTCTGTGCCTGTCTCTGCATGTGTCTCTGTCTCTGCATCTCTGTGTATCTCTGCATCTCTCTGTGCATGTGTCTGTGTCTGTCTCTGTCTCTTTCTGTCTCTGCGTCTCTCTGTCTCTGCATCTGTCTCTGTCTCTGCATCTGTCTCTGTGTCTCTGTCTCTCTCTGCCTCTGTCTCTGCATCTCTGTCTCTGTCTCTGTCTCTGCATCTCTCTGTCTCTGTCTCTGCATCTCTCTGTGTCTCTGCATCTGTGTCTCTGTCTCTGCATCTCTGTCTCTGTCTCTGTGTCTCTGCATTTCTGTCTCTCTGTGTCTCTGCATCTCTGTCTCCCTGTCTCTGTGTCTCTACATCTCTGTCTCTGTCTCTGTGTCTCTGCATCTCTGTCTCCCTGTCTCTGTCTCTGCATCTCTGTCTCTCTGTCTCTGCATCTCTGTCTCTCCCTGTCTCTGCATCTCTCTCTGTCTCTGTCTCTGCATTTCTGTCTCCCTGTCTCTGTCTCTGCATCTTGTCTCTGTGTCTCTGCATCTCTCTCTGTGTCTGTCTCCCTGTCTCTGTCTCTCTGTGTGTCTCTGTCTCCCTGTCTCCGTCTCCCTGTCTCTGTGTCTCCGTCTCCCTGTCTCTGTGTCTCTGTCTCCGTGTCTGTCTCTGTCTCCCTCTCTCTGTCTCTGTGTCTCTGTGTCTCTGTGTCTCTGTGTCTCTGCATCTCTCTCTGTCTCTCTGTCTCTGTGTCTCTGTCTCTGTGTCTCTGCATCTCTCTCTGTCTCTGTGTCTGCGTCTCTGTCTCTGTGTCTCTCTGTCTCCCTCTCTCTGTCTCTGTGTCTGCGTCTCTGTCTCTGTGTCTCTGCATCTCTCTCTGTCTCTGTGTCTGCGTCTCTGTCTCTGTGTCTCTGCATCTCTCTGTCTCTGTCTCTGCGTCTCTGTCTCTGTCTCTCACGCACAGGCACAGTGCCAGCCGCCCGTGCTGCGCTGTCCTCACGCGCCTTCCTGGGCCCCGGGTGCGTCCTCATCCTGCCCCGGGGGCCGGGCAGCCGCGGGGTTCGGGTCCCGGGTCCCCGGCTGCAGCCCTGGTGGGAGGCGGCTCCCTGGGCCCCGGGCGGGCGGAGCGTGACTGCCCAGCGCTGCGGGCGCGGGCGGCTGACCGCGCGCTGTCCCCGCAGGAAGTGCGAGCGCGCCGCGTGCCTGGACCCCGCGGAGTGCCAGGGCTCGCCGGCGCGCATCACGCACTACCGGCTCAACCTGCAGACCGGGCTGCTGGTGCCGGCGCACGTCTTCCGCATCGGGCCCGCGCCGGCCTTCGCGGGCGACGCCATCTCGCTGAGCATCCCGCGCGGCAACGAGGAGGGCTACTTCGGCACGCGCCGCCTCAACGCGCACACCGGCGTGGTGTCCCTGCTGCGCGCCGTGCGCGAGCCGCGGGACTTCGCGCTGGACGTGGAGATGAAGCTCTGGCGCCAGGGCTCGGTCACCACCTTCCTGGCCAAGATGCACATCTTCTTCACCGCCTTCGCCCCGTGAGGCCGGGCTCGGCTGGACCCTCCGGAGGCGCCCGCGTGACTCTGCGCATTGCCCCCGTGTCGCCGCGGCACTTCCGTGGGCGTCGGGGCCTCCTGCGCCCCCAGGGAGGCCGCTCCCCGCGGGAGGCCGCTCTCGCACAGGCCCCGGCCAAGTTCAAGGTCAGCCACTGCAAAGGCCCGGATGCTGGACCCTGCCTGACCGTGCAGAGCCGAAGGACAGCGACCCCCTGGGGGACTTCTGGATGCAACTGGAGGGCCTGTTCCCAAAGCTGACATTCCATTCCATGTTTCACTGTGATGAGTTCTTTACTCTTTAATTTTTTTTTTTAATTTTTAAGTCATTTTTAAAGTCTGTTTAATTATGAAAGTAGTACAGCTACCTTGTAAAAGAAATCAAATAGCACAAAAGGATTATAAAGTAAAAAAAGTAAAACGCCACTTGGTTCCCTTTCTTTTCTCCGAATTTGACAGTGGATTCTGAAGGTCACAGAGTTCCCCAGCTTGGCCAGAGTGTCAGTTTATTGATAAAGTTATTTATTTATTCTTTATTTTACGTACTGGGGGTTGACCCCAGGGGTGCTTCACCACTGAGCCACATCCCCAGCCCTTTTTCTATTTTATTTAGAGACAGGGTCTCCCTGAGTTGCTTAGGGCCTTGCTAAGTGGCTGAGGCTGGCCTCCACCTTGCAATCCTCCTGCCTCAGCCTCCAGAGCGGCACCTATTCTGTTCATTTTTAACGCACCAGCTGTGCCCACCCCCTGTAGCTCAAGACGCCCGGCTGATCAAGTCCTCTCTTGATGTCTTACGCAATTTGCCCTCGAACCAGGAACTTGCCTTGGGAGAAAAAGAATCCAGGTGTCACCTGATGCTGACTTTGCCAACCTTTCTTCTGTTTTAACATTCCTGTGGCTTCTCCTCTTCCCCAACTTCGTCCCCTCTTTCAACCTCCTCCTTCCCCAAATGCGGCCCTCAGGTGCTGGTTTGTCACTTTGGATAGCCTCCCGAAATCCAGGACTGGTCTCTGTGGCCGAGCCTGAAGACCAGGTCAGGAGTGGACTTGGGCAGGACGCGGAGGGATACCGCGTTCAGAGCGTTCGGTGTTGGTTTCCGGCTCCTTAAGGCGGAACACAGCAGGACACTAGGAAACCAGGAAACTGAGGCCGAGAGAGAGGACAGAGGAGGTGCCCAAGATCCAAGGGCAGTGTGAGTGGGCATTCCAGCCCCGACTCAGGACCCCATGTCCACATGTCTGCCACCGCCCTTGGCATCCTCTAAGGCGGATGATTCTTTTCTGCAAGCAGCCTGTGACTCAGGGCGTCCCGAGCTGCATGTGGTGGGCGCAGCTGGTGCGTTAAAAATGAACAGAATAGGTGGGCGTGATGGTGCGTGCCTGTCATTCCAGCCGTCTGGAGGCTGAGGCAGGAGGATCGCAAGGTGGAGGCCAGCCTCAGCCACTTAGCGACACCCTCAGCAACTCAGCGAGGCCCTGTCTCTAAATAAAATAGAAAAAGGGCTGGGGATGTGGCTCCGTGGTTAAGCACCCCTGGGTTCAATCCCTGGTACAATAAAATAAAATTAAATTAAAAAGCATGAGCTAAGCAAAGCCTGTTACCATAGTCTGGGGACCTTTGTTCTCTCCTCGCTGTTCCTCACTGTCCCCTGTCCCCAAGGCTGTGTGGCAGAAGCCAGGTCTTCCTTGGCACTGGTCCACCTCTCTTGGTCCGTCTGTTTCTCTGGCTTCACAAAAGCCGGAGGTGGCGGTGCTGCGTGGTCCTCTCCCGGCCAGGTCGGTTTAAGGCCATTCAATATGACTTTGACTCAACAGGTGTATCGACACACCCGCTGCCATGGGCCACCCTCTCTTGCTCCTCCAGAGCCCTGGGTTGTTCCTGGAGCCCAGGGCTTCCTCCGTGGGGGTCCTCGGGTGTTGATTTCACCTCCCTGGACACGAGTGGCTTGTCCTTGAATGGGGACATCCGTGACTCTCCCCCCACCGAGCTGCAGCACGTGTCAATCATCTGTCTTGGCGCCTGGCACCCCTGTGGCTGCTCAGAACAGCTTTCTTCCTGAGCTCAGGGCTGCCGAGGTTCCGTGATTCTGGAACACGGTGGCTTCGAGGAGCCTCTATAAACCCCTGTCAAGAGGGGCCAGTCCCCGGGAGGCCTCTGGCTTCAAATCCCCGCAAGGGGATCCCCAGGTTGGGCCTCACCTCCAATCGACTGGCTATAAATCAGGGGATCCCCTGAGCACCCAGAATCCCCCAGATTCCGCAGAGGCTGCTGTGTTAACAATGGCGCTTTTACTACAGTGAAAGAATCCAGATCGAAAGGTGTCGAGGACAGTGGGGGTTGGGCAGAGACCCAGAGGGATCCAGGTACGGGGTCTCCTTGTCCTCAGGGCGCGTCACCCTGGTGTGACAGTGTACACGGTAATGCCAACCCGGGAACCTTGGACATCCTGGAGCTTGGTGACATCCCGCCAGCATGGCTGCCTGTCCATCTTGAGTCTCATCTGGCGAGTGTGTCCAGAGCCTCCAGGAAACAAGCACACCTGTCAGATGCGGGAGGGCCCTTCTCTGGTCTCCAGCCCTGGTTCCTTCAGCAAAATGCTCCCGTGTGTCTGCGCAGGGACATTTAGAATTCCTTGCGTCCTTTGATTTACTGCTGCTTGTCCTTCATGATAAACTCGCACAGAACTCTTTAGCCCAGAGACTCGCCAGGGGTCAGTTAAACCCGTTTCTTTCTCAGGCTGTTCGTTTTCTATTGCTGTTACATTTCCAGGAGACTGCAATCCAGTTTTCTAGTAGATTCGGTCAACAGTATTAGCATGAGCTGGGCACAGTGGCCCACGCCTGTCATCCCAGCAGCTGGGGAGGCTGAGGCAGGAGGATCACAAGGTGGAGGCCAGCCTCAGCCACTTAGCAAGGTCCTAACTAACCCAGTGAGACCCTGTCACTAAATAAAATATAAAATAGGGCCCGGGAGGTGGCTCAGGGGTGGAGTGCCCCTGGGTTCAATCCCTGGTACCCCCTCCCTCCCCAAAAAAGATAATGGCGTTATAAACCTCAACGCCAGCAAGGTTCCATCTTGCAGTAGGGTTGACATAACCTGAAAGACAAGGCTAGATCCCACGCCATCCTTGGCGGTGCCTCTGGTCCACCATCATATCCCAGGACCACATGTCTCCCCTTGGGTCTGCTAGTGGTTATGCCACCTTGTCAGGTCCCCAAAACAGGGGCGCAGGGGTGTAGCTCAGCGCTTGCTGGGCATGCGAAGCAGCCTTGGCTCTGCAAAAAATTCCAAAAATAAATTTAAAAAACACAAGAAAGGAGCAGGGCTTGGTCATCTTAGGCCACTGATGTCCGGCAGTTCCAAGACAGGGTTGTGTCCGCCTGTGGGACTTTCTTAAGATCTCACTGTAGCGACCCTGACCCTGGGATGGCAGCCTGTCGAACAAGAAGGAAAACAGAAGAAATAGAGGGGAGAAAGGAAGGACAGCCGTCCCGGCCTCCTCCCCGGCTGCCTGGAAAAGCGGGGGGCCCTCTCTTGCCACCCCCGCACTTTGAGGATCGACACACACTTTTTTCTTTTTCTTTTTAAAAATTTATTCTAGTCGGTCATACCTGACAGTAGGGTGCATTCTGACACGTCACCCACAAATGGAGTGTGGCTTCTTGTCCTTCCTGGTTGAACATGATGTAGGATCACGCCGGCCGTGTGGTCACAAGCACACAGAGCGACATTTTCCAGTTCATTCTCCTCTCTTTCCTCCTCCCAACCCCTTCCCCTCCTTCACTCCCCTCTGCCTAATCCAAAGTACCTCTGTTCTTGTCCTGCACTTTATTGTGAATGAGCATCCACATATCCGAGGAAACAGTCGGCCTTTGGTTTTTGGGATTGGCTTAATTCACTTAGCATGATATTCTCCAGTCCCATCCATTTACCAGCAAATGCCATCAGTCCATTCTTCTTCAAGGCTGAGTTATATTCCACTGTGTATATCCACATTTTCTTGGTCCATTCATCTCTTGAAGGGCATCCAGTTTGGTTCCATAGCTTTGCTATTGTGAGTTGAGCTGCTACAAATATTGATGTGGCTGTGTCACTATAGCGTGCTGATTTTAAGTCCTTTAGGTATAAACCCAGGAGAGGGATAGAGGAGTGGGTTCCATTCCAATTTTCCTGAGGACTCTCCACACTGCTTTCCCGAGTGACTGCCCCAATCTGCAGTCCCACCCGCAACGTGTGAGGGAAACTTTTCCCCCACATCCTCACCAACACTTATTGTTGCCTGTGTTCTCAGTATTGCCACTTGAGTGAGATGGAATCTCAGTGCAGTTTTGATTTGCATTTCTCCAATCGCTAGAGATGCTGAACATTTATTTCATATATTTGTTGGCCAATCGTATGTCTTCTGCCAAGTGCCTGCTCAGTTCCTTAGCCCACTGATGGATTGGGCTATCTGCTGGTTGGTGTTCAGTTTTTTGAGTTCTTGAACTAGCCTGGAGATTAGTGCTCTAGCCGAGGTGCAGGTGGTGAGCACACACTTTTTAAAAAGTTGCCTGAGCCAGTGGGTAGCACACATCTGTCATCCTAGTGACTCAGGAGGCTGAGACAGGAGGATTGCAAGGTGGAGGCCAGCCTCAGCAATTCAGTGAGACCCTGTCTCTAAATAAAAAATAAAAAGGGCTGGGGAGGTGGCTCAGTGGTGAAGCACCCCTGGGATCAATCCTGCCCCCCAGATAAAATCACCTGAGCCAGTTCTTCACCCCTCACCCCCCACATACCGCATTCTAGACAAGCAGCGTTTGGCCGCCGGTTCTGGGGCCCTGTCCAGCCTCCTCCAAGCAGGAGCGCCCTCTGCCGGTGGTCGGGGGTCTGCGCTCTAACGCGTGGTTCCGGGTCTGCAGAGGCGGGACTTGGCGTCCACGGGGGTGCTCTGTCCCCGGCTGTCCTGCTGTCATCATATCTTAGACATTTGCCTCTGTTCCTGGGTCAGCAAATTGGAGCCTTCCCGGCCTCCGAACGGCCTCCAAACGGCCTCCACGTTTGGTCCATCCTGCCGGCTCCACGCAGGGCGGTTCCGGTTGGCTCGCCGCGCGGAGTCAGCCCTGCAGCGTCCACTCACTTCAAGGCCCCGGGTGGCCCCGTGGCTCACAGGCACTTTCTGATTCTGGAAGAGGGTCTCCCAAGGGGTGTCGCCACGTCTTACCTGGATTCCTAGAGGGACAGGCGTGTGCACAGGGAGGCCTCCATTGAACAGGCCAGGCTTCCTCTGCGACAGACCACCGGTCACCACCCATGGGTCACTGAAGATCCAAACCCAGGGGCCACGGCCGTTCAGCCTGCAGAGCTGATGTGGCCTTCTTGAGGCAGAGGGTGGCCGTCCGTCCCAACAGGGCGCTGTCCTGACACCTCAGCTTGACGCTCTTTGACTGTCAATCAAGAACGTTCACGAAGCATCCACCCCGCCGTGACAGGGCACGGCAGCCTCTTGGGCGGTTCTGGAGCGGCTTGGAGAAACGTCCTCCTGTGCGGCGACAGCCCGGCCCTCCTCTGCGCCCACATTCCTGCACCAACCCTGTCCACCTCGTTCTGGAACTGTCCCACGCCCGCCCTGCCCCTGAGCGTGTCTGGCGGTGCCTCTGACACAGATTTCAGGCTTCAGGATTATCTGCTGAAGAGTCCTAGGCTGTCTCCATCCGAGCCCAGGCATGGTCCTTGGAATGGCACTTATCCAGTCTCAAATCCCAGGAGCCACCCCTAGGTGACATGAAGAGGCTTTGGCTGTAAACCCCAGTCTGCCCTAGGACTCCAGAGCTTCTTTTGAGTCATTTTCTAAATAAGAGATACAGTATTCTTGGATGTGGAGGAGGGTACAGTGGCGCACACCTATCATCCCTGTGGCTCGGGAGGCTGAGGCAGGAGGACCGAAAGGTAGAGGCCAGCCTCAGCCACTTAGCGAGGCCCTAAGCAACTCAGCGAGACCCTGTCTCTAAATAAAATAGAAAAAGGGCTGGGGAGGTGGATCCGTGGTTGAGCGTCCCTGGGTTCAATCCCCAGTACCAAAAAAAAAAAAAAAAAAAAAAAAAAAAGACTCAGTTTTCTTTTTAAAAGACTCAGTTCTCTTTTTAAAATTTATTATTTATTATTATTTCTGTATTATTTTTAAAATTTCAGGCCATTGTCTGTAAGCGAGGTTCACTTTGACCCAGTCATAAATGTGCATAACGTAGTTGTCTCCATTTGAATCCCCAGCCCAACTATCCGCCCTCCTTTCCTCCTTCCCCAGGCTCCTTCCGCTCCTCTCTCGCTCTTCTTTCTATTGATTTATTTGATTGGCTGCATCGTAGGTCCACACGCAGTTGGAAGCCACGTGGTGCATTCCTACGTGCACCTAGAATCGTCTGGCGGTCTTGCAATTTTAGGATGGATTTCTATGTGGAGAGAAGATGCGGAGGTGGCACCCCACTAGTTTCCTCTGTCTCTAACATTTTACATCATCCTATGTATTTGTCACAGTGAAAACTGACAGTAGCGATACACTAGGATGAACTAAAGTTCATGGTTCAGTTACTTTTCCTTAGTTTTTACCTAATGTTATTTTTCTGTCCCAGTAGCCTCGGTAGAAGAGATAAGCCCAGGCTGGGGGTAGCTTGGTGGCAGAGCACTTGCCTAGCATGAGCAGGGTCCCAGGTTCCATCCCTAGCGCCATCAAAAGAAAACAAACAAAAAAAGAGACAGAAAAATTTTTTTAAAGAACAATTTTTCCTTAAAAAAATGTTTTTTTTTTTTTAAATTGGGGATTGAACCCTTTACCACTTTACCACTGAGCTACATCCCCAGCTGTTTTAAGTTTTCTGAGCTACATCCCAAGCCCTTTTTATTTTATTTTATTATTAATTTTAAATTTTAAGACAGGGTCTCGCTCAGTTGCTTAGGGCCTCCCCGAGTTGCTGAGGCTGGCCTCCAACCTGCGGTCCTCCCGCCTCAGCCTCCCAAGCCGCTGGGCTCACAGGCGTGCGCCCCCGCGCAGGGCTTAGAAAGGTTTTGAGGCAACACGGAAAGATTGAGAGATTTCACATAGACTTTGAGAGGTTCGGCTTTTTCTGGAAATCCCGCGCCTTCTCTTTCTCCTGCTTTTCCAGCGAAAGCTGTTCTCTGAAAGAATTTTGATTCCGTGGTCCCTTAAGACGTGTGGCTTCTGCAAAGTGGCCTCAGATGGTTCATTGCAAAGTGCTGAGATGGGACAGGCAGCCCGGCGGGAGGCCGGGAGGGGGACCCCATCGCGGGAGGCAGGCAGGCGCCCCTAGAAGGGAGCATCCGAGCTCGGGTGGGCCCTGAACTTCCACCCCCATCACAGGCCAGGATTTTGAGCGACAGGCAGTTTCTGGGTTTGCAGCCCCTCCTGTTCCAGCGGCCCCGAGCTTGCGCACATCTGTGGGGCAATGGCGCCCCCTTGTGGCCCCGGCCCCAGCCGGGCGACGCGGCCAGGGACTCACGGGCAGGGTTGCTTGGGAACAGGTGCCTGGACAGGAGTGGAGAGGGTGGGTGGAGGAAGCGTCTAGCAGGAAAAGAAGCCCGAGGTCTAAGGGGACCCAGTGAGGTGGGGGTCCTGTCTTTGGGGAGTGACCACCTTCCTTGAGCCCCAGGGAAAAGACTTTTCAGAGAACAGCTTTATTTGGAGTGTCCAAGACCCCAGAGGCTCCCTGGGGTCCCCGCCTCTGCTCCATCCCTGGGTCCGAGGGAGAATCTTAAAAACCCAGAAGAATCTTCCTGGCTAACGGCCGTTCAGCTGGTCCGGCCTGTCCTGTCCTGCATGGAGCTACCGCTGATGGCTGGGGACTTTCACAGTGGAGCAGTGGACTGGGGCACCGCCCAGTGATTTGGTGACACCAAGGGCTACCCAGCAGCACTTGCGGGGACTCGGTATGGTTGAGATGTCACTCCATCACCCTGCAACCACCCTGTTTCCCAGAAGAGGCACTAGGCTCAGAGAGTGCATGTGACTGGCCTAAAGTCACACAGGAATTCAAACTCTGGGCAGAAGCGCCAGAGTTCATTGCTCAGAAGCGGGAGGAGAGAGTTGCAAAAGGCACATCGGATGAAGGACTGTTATCCAGACGCACGAAGAACCCTTAAGACTCAACAGTAAGAAAATAAGCACAACCCAATTAAAAAATGGGCAAAAGAGCTGAACAGACACTCGGTAAAGTAACTGAGCCTCACACAGATAAACACACGAAAAGATTTCCAGCATCACGGCTCAGTAAGGGATTGCTGATTCAAATAGTGAAATAGGAACTATTCTAGAAACCCTTATCCAGGGGCTCGCTTTCTTCAGTTCTTCTGATCAACTGCTGTTTGAAAAACACAATCATAACTGTCACCTCAGTAGCTCCGGAGGCTGAGGCAGGAGGATGGCAAGTTGGAGGCCAGCCTCAGCCACTTAGCGAGGCCCTGAGCAACTCAGCGAGACCCTGTCTCTAAATAAAATATAAAAAGGGCTGGGGAGGTGGCTCAGGGGTTGAGCGCCCCTGGGTTCAATCCCTGGCACCAAAAAAAAAAAAAAAAAAAAATTAAATGGAAATTTCCAGAAATAAATAATTCATACGTTTAAAATTGGAACCATTGTGAGCAGTGATGAAATTGTGCTCTGTCCTGCTCCGTCTTGTCCTGGATGTGAATCCTCTTCTTCTCTGGCATATCCTTGTGCCATCAGAGTGTCACCACGCTGGTGTCTAAGTCACCCTCGAACCCTTAATAATGGCCCCAAAGCAGGAGAGGAGTGAGGCCGTCCATTTGAATGTCAGAAGAGAGGCTGCAAAGTCCTTTTAAGTGAAGGGACAGAAACACAATAAGTTAGAGGCCACATTCGCATAGGTTTTATTACCTGATATTGTAATGAATAATCAGGTGGCTTTAGTGCCACCATGACTGTGCTTAATTTATAATTAAACTTTATCGTAGGTACGTTTGCGTGGGAAAAACATAGTGGATAAAGGGTCTGGTATTTTCTGTGGTGTTAGGTCCGCGCTGGGGTCTTGGGATGCCCCCCTGACCCACAGACAAGGGGGACAAAGGGACCTGCCAGAATGACCCAGGTTCAGACATCCTCAGGACCCCCTGCTGGCGAGGATGTGAAGGAACAGGAGGTCTCCTTCGTTGCTTGTGGGAATGCAAACTGGTGACAGCCACCTTGGAAGACATTGGGGCATTTTCTTGCAAAACTAAACGTACTCTCGCGCGATTTGATCTGACGATCACGCTCCTTAGGATATGCCCAAGTGGATTTGAGGCTAATTCCCTACAAAAATCGTAACACAGATGTTTATGGCAGTTTTACTCCTAATTGTTGAATGGATTTGAAATACCAACCACTGTGGTACAGCCAGGCATGGTTGCCCACGCCTGTCATTCCAGCCCCTCTGGAGGCTGAGGAAGGAGGATCGCAAGTTGGAGGCCAGCCTCAGCAACTCAGTGAGACCCTGTCTCTAAATAAAATATTAAAAGGGCTGGGGATGTGGCTCCGTGGTTAAGTGCTCCTGGTTGATTCCAGTCCGGCCAAACAAAATTAAACAGCAACCAAAGGGAAAGAAAAAGCTATAGTCCAGACAATGGGCCTCTTTCAACACTGAAAAGAAATGAGCTGTCAATACTCGTCACCATATGAAAGAAGCCAATCTGCAAAGGCTGCATTTGTGTGATTCCAACTACACGACAGTCAAGAAAGGCAGCCCTTGGAGCCTGTGAAAGAAACCAGAGGTCGCCAGGGGTCTCAGGGGAAGGAGGGACAGGCAGGTGGACAGGCTACTGCCAAGCTGGATACAGGTCACTGTACATTTTTTCCAAACCCAGAGAACGTACACCACCAGGAGTGATCCCCAAAGTGACCTTTGCTCTTTGGGGGACAATGAGTCAACCCAGGCTCCTCACTTTAAAAAGTGCCTCCCTCTGGGTGGGACATTGGGGGTGGCGATGGCTGTCCATTTATGGAGTAGAGGGTACAGGGGAACTTTTTCTGTACCTTGCACTCAATTTTGCTGTGCACCTAAAATTGCTCTAAAAATATTTATTTAAAAAAAAAACTGGGTGAAGTGGCGCACGCCTGTCATCTCAGTGGCTCGGGAGGCTGAAGTGGGAGGATCGCCAGTTGGAGGCCAGCCTCAGCAACTTAGCAAAGACCTGAGCAACTCAGTGAGAGCCTGTCTCAAAATAAAAAATAAACAGGGTTGGGGATGTGGCTTAGTGGTTAAGTACCCCTGGGTTCAATTCCTGGTACCCCAAAACAAAAACAAAACCAAACAAAAACTAGTTGTAGCCTGTCATCCCAGTGACTCTGGAGGCTGAGGTGGGAGGATGGCAAGATGGAGGCCAGCCTCAGCAGCTTAGGGAGGCCCTAAGCAACTCAGCGAGACCCTGTCTCTAAATAAAATATAAAAAGGCTGGGGATGTGGCTCCGTGGTTGAGCACCCCTGGGTTCAATCGCTGCTCCGCAACCGCCACCCCAAAATTCTTCATTGCCCTGAAGTTCACGGTCCAGGGTGGATGGGAGTCTGACACAGGCAGGGTACCCCCTGTGGACAGTCACTGCTATGAAGAGGAAGCTGTGGGGGCTGTGGAACCTCAGGGGGGCTATGCCACTGGCCAATTCCCCCGGCTTTTTGGAGGAGCCCCTTGGTGGGCTCTCATGGTGACACGGATTAGTTACCCAGGTGAAGAAGCGGGTGTGGACCGTGCTGAGCTGTGAGCTGTGGAGGTTTGGGGAGAGCAGTAGCAGCCCCGAGGTGCAGAGTCGGGGTGATCCCTGCTGCACCCCAGAGCCTTAACCATCCAGCTGGTTGAGGCGCGAACCCGAGGTCCCCGCCTGGCAGAGGCTGGTCCCCGCCACGGCGTGGGCGCAGCGACCCCTGGCGGCAGCGAGCGGGATTGCCGGGAGCCGCGCAGGCGCAGACCGGCGGGGATGCTATGCCGGCCAGGGCGGGGCTGGAGCGGGGTCCGGATTTGGAACATCAGGCGTCAGACTCGCTGCTAGGCCGTGTCACTGAGTGTGTCAAAAGCCCTGTCGCCGGCCTCTTCTAGTCCTTTGATAACTCATGAACATCTAACTGGTGCCCAAGAAGGTCCAGATGCGCCCAGATTGTCCAGGGAACCTCCGGCACCGGAGTGCACACCTCAGCAAAGGAGAGGGGACCCAGCAGGTGTCCGGTGGGCCTGCTGACCACGTGACGTGCGGAGCTCGACACCTGCGTGAGAAAGTCATAATTAGGCTGGGACAGCAGTGTAAACGGGGACATCCAAGGACAGGGTGGGTGGCCGTGTCTGTTTCCATCGTGATGGGCAAGGGGACCCAAGGACACGAGGGTGGGGAAGCTGGGCCCCGCTGGAGGACACCAGCTTGTGACCTGGTCTCAGGTCGGAGCACTAAGGCATCGATTCTGAGCCAGCTGACGGCGTCTGGGGGCAGATGGCGTTGGCGGTGGCGGGAGGGACCTAGCAGACGCGGCTGGCCTGCGAGTCCACCTTCAGCCTGGTCATTCTCGTCCCCTGGGGATGGCTAGTGGTCTGGGACCTGTCTTCCCTGTGACCTTGGAGATGACGGCCTGGCCAGCCGATCGCGTGGCCCTCTTACCTTCCTTGTGTGATCACCCCCATTTCACAGATGCAGAAACTGAGGCCCGGAGAGGCTGGGGCATCTCAGCTTCCTCATCTGCGGGGCCAACACACAGCATACAGTAGGCGCCAGTAGCCACCCAGGCACGGGCTGCTTCAGAGAGCAGCTGGGTCTTTGGCAGCTGGGTCTTCAGGCAATAAGCAGTTTGTCACCGAGGACCAGGTGGGGCTGGGTGGCAGTGGTGGCAGAGTTGGGGTGACGGGTCCTTCTGGAGGTCCGCCTGTGACATCTGCTCCAGGTTTCTCCTGGGTGCTCCTTGAGGGTGCTTTGCTGTCACGTGGACCCTGTCCTTTGTCCTTAAAGGTCACACAGGGCCAGGCCACATCCTCTGTTCTGTCCATTGATCAGGTGGGAAGCTCAAGGCTGGTCCGGCGGCTGGGGTCCACATTTCTGCCCTCCCCAAGGGCTCCAACCCTGTGAACCACACTGGGAAGGGTGGGACAGGAAGGGACCGGGGTGGCCTCTGCACCTGCCCCCGGACGCCGTCAGCTGGCTCAGAATCGATGCCTTAGTGCTCCGACCTGAGACCAGGTCACAGGCTGGTGTCCTCCAGCGGGGCCCAGCCGTTCTGCAGAAGCCAGCAGAGACGGGGACACCGAGCTGGCCCCGGGGCCGGGGTGGCTGTAGGAGCAGGAGGCATTTGGAGACGCCAGCCTTACTGCAGTTTGAGTCTGTGAGGAACATGTCACCCTGTCACTGCTAGGGGACACCCAGGGGGAAGCCACCACCAGCCCTGGAGGAGAAGCTTTGCCACCCAGGGGCCCGAGGGAAATCCAGCCTGGGTCCCTCTGAGGCCTGAGCTGGTCTGTCCTCCTTCCTGGGCCTCCAGCTTCCTTAGCTGTAACGGCCGGTCTTAGTGGCCGCCCTCCGGTCCCTTTGGGGGTGTATGTGTCCACAGGACATCAATTCATGTGAACCCATTTTCTGCTTGGGTGCTCCTCTCCCCTGTCGGCATGGTTTTTACTGGACTGTCCCTCACATTCCATCTCACTCATGGCTGGAAGCCAGCCTCATCCAGAGGCCGCGGTGGAAGGGACTCGGGTGGTGGCGGAAGGAGGGGGGCCTGAGCTGTCTGGGACACAGGGGAGACGGCACCGTTGGTCACCCAGGTGCTCAGGCAGAGACCTACAGAAGCCTGATGCCCCTCTGTCACCCCCCCATCCAAATCCTCTAAGATCTGAATGTGGGGGATCCCAGAATATTCCAGAACATTCCAGAACTGGCTGCTTCTTCCCTTCTCCTCCCTAGCGCTCCCATATGCCATCATGATCAGCTCTGCCTGCCGGACCCCGGGAGGCGCTCCAGAAGCCGATCACTTCCCCGTCTCTCTTGTTCCGGTCACTGTCACTTCTTTCCTGACCACCATGACTCCCTCGCTCCCGGACACCTCGTTTTTTTTTTTTTTGTACCAGGGATTGAACCCAGGGGTGCTTAACCCCTGAGCCACCTCCCCAGCCCTTTTTATATTTTATTTAGAGACAGGGTCTCGCTGAGTCGCTTAGGGCCTTGCTAAGTGGAGGAGGCTGGCCTCCAACTTGTGATCCTCCTGCCTCAGCCTCCCGAGCCGCTGGGCTGACGGGCCTGTGCCACCGAGCTTGCTCCTATTCCGATTTTCTGAAGAGCGTGTTGACCAGCTGATACTACTTTATGTCCGTGGGTGGGCCTTGGTGATCTGTGGCTTCCTAGGAAACACCCTGCGGTGTCACTGGTGCCACAAGGTGGAAAACCTGGGTGTCTGGGGGCGGAAGAGGAAACTTTCTGCCTCTGCCCCTGCCTCAGTTTCCCCTTCTGTACTCCAAGGCCTGGGCTCCCCGTCTGTCGCTGCCGCTCTTGTTCACATCCTGCGGGGAATGTCGAGCCTTTGTCCTGGAAGAGGGGTTGCCATGGAAACAGCGCGCTCCCGCGGGGCGGCAGCCACCGCCCTTTGTTGGATGCAGGGACCACCTTCCGCCCCTCCCCCCGCTCCCCACTCCTGGTTTTGGGGCGCTGCCTGAAGTTCCTAGCTGTCCAGGGCCGCTGACCACGACTTGGGGACCTCATTCTGCCCGTACCCTTCCCGGCCCACCGCCACTTGCAGCTCGCCAGCTTGGAAGGGACAGGGGGACAGGGCTTTACCCAGGTGCGGGTGGCAGGAGCAGGACCCAGGCGCCTCCTCTCCCAGGGTGGCTTCAGGAGCAGGTTCCTGTCCCTCGGCCTGACACTTTCATCCGGGCACCGAGAGCTGTGTCAGCTCAGATCACAGCCGAGCGCGGGGACAGGACGTGGGCTGTCACCGCAGCCTGGAGTGACAACCCCCTGCGACCCCTGGGCCTCAGGTCCCTTAGGGGCTGCTGAGCGCCCTGCGCGGCGTCCCCAGGACGGGTGTCCGTGACCCACGCTCGGGAGTGGCCGCTTTCCCTCCGCCTGCTGCCCTGGCCCGGAGCCACGGGGACAGGAGCGCCAGATCTGTCCGGAGGGGTCAGTCCGTCCACCAGCAGGTGGCAAAGCTCAGCCCGCCCGGGCGCCTGTCCCTCCCGCGGGCTGTCGCCTTCCGCCCGCCTGTCCCTGAGCCCAGGCCGGGCCGGGCCTTGGGCGCCTCTTCCTCTTCCCGGGGCGCGCCCTGCCCGCTGGCCACCGGGCGGTCCCGGTTCCGCGCAGGAAGGACCTGCCCGCGCCCAAGGTCAGGGCCAACGCCGCCCGCGGCCGCCAGGGGGCGCTCGGCGCCGGGCACGCGCGGGTCCAGGGACTCAGCCCAGGCCCGGGCTCCTGTCCACCCTGGATCTGCAGAGGGTGATGGTCCCCCTGGACCTTCAAGCGCGAGAGCAGGGCCTGGACTGGAAGGAGGTGCCAACCGGCCCTGGGTGCCCCTCCTCCCGGGTGCGCCTCCCCCTGGCACCAGCCCAGAGAGAGACAGACCTCAGGGCCATCTTAGGTCGCTTGGCCCAAGGGCACAGGTGATCAGAAAGCCCTGGACTCCTAAATCCGTCCCAGAAAGCAGAAGGTGGCACGTCCCATTGAGGGGGTCACCATGCACAGGGATCTCATATTGCTGTTTTCAAATCCCAGCGCCAGAAGTCAAGAGCTCTGAGTTTTAGTTTAGAACAGCCACAAGGAGCCCGGGTCCTAGAGTCGGACTACAAGGGTTCAAGTCCCGACTCTGCCATTAATCTGCTGTGTGACCCTAGGCAAGTTCCTTAACTTCTCTGTGCCTGGGTTTCTTCCCCTCTGAGTCTTAGCAATTGGAGGAGCAGAGGATCAGGAAGCTGAGAATTGTAGTACAGAATCCCCCACAGGTAACCGGAAGCCTCCAGCAGATAGTTGGATCCATCTTTTCTGTTTCCGGAAAGGAAGGAAAACAAGAGGTTCCAACAGGTTGAGCTGAAGAGTTGGGGTCTGGGCCAGTCCTAGAACATGGCCTTGGGGACACTGACACCCACCGGCTGGATAGCATGGGAAAGTTGCAGAACACCCGGCCTCAGTCTCTCTGGAAAATGGAGGCTGATGTCCAGGGTGGGATGTGGTATACAGTAGGTGCTCAATAAATGTGATCGGCTGTCTCTGCAACCTTGTTGCATAACAAGAGAGGCTTGTCTAGGGGAGTCAGGGCCAGGCCTTGCCCTTCCTCCTGGAAAGCTGCCGGGCTGTGCCCTCTGTGCCCTGGCTGTCCCCTTGAGCTTATAGGGTCCTTTCCCTGCTGAGGCTGCCACGGTGGAGCAGGCGGGGTGCCCGAGATCGGCACAGATTCTGGAGAGTGTCACCCCTTTCTCAAACCAGGGGCGCAGCTCCGAAAGGCTGCATCAACCCCTTCGACCACACGGGGGCAGCAGAGAACGCATCTCCACGGACCGCCGCGGTCGAGGCTGAATGTGAGCACGGGACTCTCCCGCAGCGGGGGGCTGCAGATGAGACCCCTCCCTCGCCACTTCTTTTCACCCAACCTTGCTTCTCTCTTTCTAATCAGCACCTGCGAAATTCCCGTTCCATTGCTGGGTGCAGGGTGTGGTGGGAGGCTGAGACAGGAGGATCGCAATGTGGAGGCCAGCCTCAGCAACTGCACGAGGCCCTGAGCAACTCAGCGAGACTCTGTCTCTAAATAAAATACAAAAAAGGACTGGGGATGGGGCTCAGTGGTTAAGTGCCCCTGAGTTCATCCCTGGTACCCTATCCCTCTAAAAAAGAAAGAAATTCCAGTTCCACTACGTCAGGTAAAGTGTAACTCTTTGAACCTCAGTGTTCACGTCTGTGAAATGGGAACAGTTTCATCCTTAGGGTGCTTGGTAGCGTTACTGGGGCAGTCATGTGAGCCTCTGAGGATTAGCTGCGCGGCTTTGGGCAACTCACCAAGTCTCAGTTTCCCCATCTATAAAAGGGGGACAACAGGACCACCATATGGGAGTCTTGCGTGAGAAAACTGGCAAAATAGACCACGCACACCAGAAACCCATGTGGCACTGCGCTGGTGCTTAATAAATCCCGATAATAATTAATAGTAATGGCAATTGCATTTATGACTCTGGGGCTTAGGGTGGGGAGAGACCCACTCTAAAGTTCCATCTTGTAAAGAGGAGGAATTTGCCTGACGGGTACTGACTAGGAAAGAGAGGCAGCAAGGCCCCTTTAAACTGCCCGTTCACTGGACAGAAGGGGACGCTGAGGCCCAAAGAGGGTGGGCAGCTTGGGAAACCCCTCCCTGGTCCCCTCTAGTTTGGGGACCCTTAGAACCTCCCCTGGGGACTGAGGCCTCTCATCTTCCACGGAGCCCCCTTGGTGTTTATGTCCTTTGGGATGCATGATGTGTTTCCGGTGAGCGGGCAGCCCCGGAGGGCTAGGTGGAGGTGGTGGTGGTAGAGGAGGAAGGGGTTTGGGGGGCACCCTGGGAGCCCCTCTCGGGGTCCTAAAACCCTCACCGTAGGTGCACCTTTGCCTGGGCTTGGACTGGAGCGGAAGCGGCTTTTCTCCTCCTTTTCTCTGCGTCCTGGTGAGCTAGCCGCAGCGCTCTTGGAATAAAGTCTCTGCAACCCTCGAATACCTGCAGCGTCTCCCGGGGTATTTTTCTTGTGGTTAAGTGGTATTTACAGTGAAAACAGCCATTGAAGCGATTCGCAAAAATAATTTCAGCATTTCCACTTTTGAGAAAAATGGCACAGGCAGGTGGTTTCTTGTCAGTGATAAGCACATCTGCTTCTGCGATAATTACTATTTGAGATAATTATGAAAAAGAATTTAAATACTGAAGGCATGCACGGGGATGGGACGACGTTCTTTCTCCCCGTATTTATAATTTCTCCTGCGAGTTGGAGTCTTGTCCTGACTGGGACACGGGGTGGGGGCAGGGGGACGGCTCAGGCCCCGCCAGCGGGGACAGGGGAGGCCGGCTCCAGGTTCCAGGGGGCGGGGAGGCCCCGAAAGAGGGAGACCGGGCGGCAGAACACGCTGGGGTGGATCTGAACTTGTTGGGCTGAGCCACTCTGGATCACTCTCCGGTGCCTCAGTTTCCCTATCTGTAAAATGGGGTTAGTGGTGGGGTTTCCTTTAGGGCATGGCTAGGAATTCAGGCAGATCAGCGCTAACTGATCGCGCGCAGCCAGGGCTCAACAGGCGCTGGGTCCCCTCCTTCACCCTGTGGTGCCCGGGACAGATGCTGCCATTCTTTCTATTTCTGTTGCAAGATAATTCCAGAACGTTCTGGGGCTTGGGTTGAACCCAGGGGTGCTTCACCCCTGAGCCACACCCCCAGCCCTTTTAAATTTTATTCAGAGACAGGGTCTCACTGAGTTGCTTAGGGCCTCACTAAGTTGTTGAGGCTGGCCTCCACTTTTTTTGTGATCCTCCTGCCTCAGCCTCCTGAGCTGCTGGGATTACAGGCACGCACCACGGTGGCCTGGTGGCCATCTGTCCTTTTTCCTGGGATGCAGAATTCAAAGAGTAGCGGGGGAGCTTAGTGAGGCTTGGCTTCAGGGAGACCCCGTCTCTGTCTCTGGGTGAGCCCAGTGGGTAGAGCCAGGATCCATCCAGTGCTGGGGGTTGGGAGCCGGTGTCAGCTCTGTGGGTGGCCCTGGTGCCCAGGCTCAGCTTGGTGGCACTGAGCTGGACTGTCTGAGAGGCTGTGATCTCCCTGTCTTCTGAGGGGTCTCAGGAGTGTCTGGGCGGGGGGGTACTCTGAGGACCTTTTATGCTTGGATTTAATGGTGGATCAGAAGTCAGGCATTGTGGGTTTGGGGAGAGGCACGTGGAGGCAGGTAGCTGGGGCCAGTGACGTGCAGGTGGCTCAGGTCTAGGCCCACGTGGAAGCCGGGGTCCCCTGAGGCTCTGGGGCTACCACAGGAGGCGTGAGGCAGGGGACTGGCCGGTGCGAGGTTGAATGACGGGGACCTGTGACCTGTTAGAAGAGGGCACGGCAGGTGCCCGGTACGGCTCCCTCCTGACTCACTGTCTAGACTCGCCCAGGTCAACGTCTGACTCAGGTCTCAGCTGTGTCCCGTACACAATCGGACTGCCGATGAAAACCCCAAAGTCGCTGGCTTAAGAGAGGAATTTCTGGGGGGCTGGGGCTCAGGGGTGGAGCGCTGGCCTAGCCGGCGTGAGGCGCTGGGTTCGATTCTCAGCGCTGCATAGAAATAAATAAATAAATGTCCATTGACAACTTAAAAAAAAAATTTAAAAAATGAAAAGAGGAATTTCTTTTTCATATTTAAGCTCTGGGGAAGGTGGTTCCAGATCTGAGGAGGGAACGAGCCTCCTTTTAGGATCGGGTTCTATGAAACGCAGGAGGAGAGCTTGTCCTTGTGGTCCAGGAGGGCTGCCAGAGTGCCAGCCATTACAGCTGAGTCCAAGTAACAGGTGGGAAGAAGAAGGGGAAAAATAAAGAGCGGGTACCAGGTGTCTTATCAGAAAGGCTTCTGCGAGCTGGTGTGGGAGCCTCTTGCTTGCGTCCCACTGATTGGAGGATAATCCCGTGAGGGCTTTCAGACACAGGGGCCAATGACAGGGAGAACCTTCTGGAAATCAAGAAGAGGAGCTGACGCTGCCGTAGCAGAGTCTCCGGGCCCTTCTGCTCTACCTTGAGCCTTCAGAGGCCGGAAGTGGACAGAACCCTGCCGGGGTTTGCCAGGAGCGAGTTCCCAGGATCCTCCCCTCCTGAGATGCTGGACCCTTGGGATGGAGCCGGCGCCTGCGCGGTGCCCACGGTGGGCAGCCCCTGGGCCTGGCCTGGCCGCACATGCGCCGTGAGCTTCGGGCCCTGGGGCTGGGGCGGCAGCAGGGGCCGCCGAGGAACACGGCTCTTTTCAAGGCGAGGTTGCTGTGCAGACTTGGGGGGACCTGGTTCCCCGGCCCAGGGTCGAGCGGATGGTGGGGCGCCCCAGAGCAAGTTCCAGGCGTGGGGAGGCATAGTGACTGGGGTCCAAGCTTCACCTCCAGCTCGGTAGGTGAAGAAATGCCCGGATCGGTGTGGGGTCCGGGAGAGGGGCACAGCCAAGTAGGAAATGGCATGGGGACGCTGGCAGAGGCTGCAGATGTCATGGGTAGTGACCTTCTCAGTGACCACATGGTCAAGGTGACATTTGGTCAAAGGCCCTCAAGAGGAAAAGGTAAGGACCAAAGTGGCTGCCACAGCTCCAGCCCTCGCTCACAGACTTTTCAGCAGAGGTTTGGAGGAGGTTCTAGGCCTTCTAGTGCTGGTTGCTCAGGCAGAAGGATGCCATGCCATGATGGGACATGGCCTGGTCTCTCTGGACGGGTCACTGAGGCAAGGCAGTCGGATCTTGCAGACCTGCTGGGACAGTCAGCAAGGCCCTGGAGCTGGCCTACTTAGTTCCTCCAGCCGATGCATGTCCACCAGGCTGGGTGAGTGAGGTCTCCCCGTGAGACACAGCAGTGCCCCATGGGAGACATGCCGGGGCTCCCTGCCCCGGGGTCTCATTCACCCCCTGCCTTCTGCACCCTGGCCTCCGGCCTCCCTCTTCCACCTTTAAGGGATCCTTGTGATTCCTGCCCAGGTAGCCAGGGCCACCTCCGCATCCTGAGTTTATTTATTTTTTAAACTGGGGACTGAGCCCAGGGGTGCTTCACCACTGAGCCACCTCCCGAGCCCTTTTTCTATTTTATTTAGAGACAGGATCTGGCTGGGTTGCTCAGGGCCTCACTGAGTGGCTGAGGCTGGCCTCCATCTTTCGATCCTCCTCCCTCAGCCTCCAGAGTGGGCGGGGTTATGGCGTTTGCCCCTCTTTAAAGTGCTGGGCTCAGAGTCTGTTTCACGGTAACCTCCCCAAACCCCGCGTTGCCAGGGCCGCCCTCCCCAGCCCCTCCACGGAGGCTTGCTAACCAGGATAATGAGCCCGAAGGTGCTTTATTAAGCATCCAGACTGAAGGGAGGAGGGAGTCGGCATTTATTAAGTGCCTGCTGTTTGCCCTGGAATTTCAAGGCCACTGTGTTAGTGGGATGCATCCCTTGCTGGGGTGCCTGGCGGGGCAGAGGCCGGGGGCCTGGGTCTGCGTGGAGGCTGCTTTCCTGAGACTTCCCGCCGGGTCCGGCCTGCCGTGCGCGGGGCAGCGCCCTGGACTGTCCCTGGGGGCGGGAGGCGGCGGGGGCGGCTGATGCGCTGGGCGGGGCGCCGGGAGAGGCAGGAAGACGGGGACTCGGGCGCTGCCAAGAGGTATTGATTCCAGGCACCAGGCGCTGGCTGGGGCCCAGCCAAGAGATGAGGTCATGAAGGACGGGGACGGTGACTCCGGGGGTGGCGGTGTCCCTGCCGATGACGTGATCGCCAGACGTGAGGAATCTCTGCCTGGAAGATGCAGGCTCTCTGCCTCCCTCTCCTTGACAGCCCTTCCCCAGCCCCCGGAGCTGGGTCTTGCTGTTGTGCTGTGTGACCTTGGGAAACTTGCTTCCCTTCTCTGGGCTCCCCGTCAGACTCCACTGGAGACCATCTGTCCATCCCAACCCATGGCTGTCGGTCTCTGGAGAGGGTCCAGCTTCCCTGCCGGCAGTTCAAGTCCTCAGGGAAAGGAGGCCACTGACCTCCCAGCTCCCTCCAGACTTTCCCCACTGGGAAGTTGGTGCTCCAGGCTGTGTGGCTTCCGGCACATTGCTCGACCTCTCTGTGCCTAGCATCCCATCAGGAGGCTATGGAGGGGGCTGGGCAGACCTGCCCTGCACAGGGCCTGCAGCTCAGTAGCAGCAGGTGAGAGGACGCCTGTCCTCCAGTCACATGTCCCCTGGTGTCCCCCTGGCTGCGTCTGGGTCCCAGCTTTAGTGCTGCTCAGATGCGACAGCCCGGGTGGGTCGGCTCCCTGTCCTGAGCCTCGGTTTCCCCACCTGTCAAGGGGGTCACGTGGCTGGAGACGTGGAGGGAGGAGTCCTGGGGTGGGCTTCAGGGCAGGGCTGGGCATCCAAGGGCACTGTCCCCGTGTCCCAGCCTGGCCCCTTCTCCTGTCCTCTGCTCTGGGCAGCCCACCCCTCCCTGAGAGTGTGGGTACTGTGTCACCAGAGGGCAGAGGATGGTGGCCTCCCCACGACGGTGATCTTAAGGCTCCCACCAGCCCAGACTCCTTCCCAGCAGAAGAGCCTCAAAGCTGTGAATCTCCTTAAACTGTCCCACCCACCCAGTTTTTTTGGTCCCAGGGATTGAAGCCCAGGGGTGCTCGACCCCTGAGCCACATCCCAGCCCTTTTCTATTTTATTTAGAGACGGGGTCTCGCTGAGTTGCTCAGGGCCTTGCTAAGTGGCTGAGGCTGGCCTCCACCTTACGATCCTCCTGCCTCAGCCTCCCAAATCGCTGAGATGACAGGTGTGTGTCACTGTGCCCTGCTTGAACTCTCAGTTTTAACTCCAGGACATCGAA